>NC_056734.1:263633984-263756484 GCF_019279795.1 Protopterus annectens
TTGCAAGGGATGGCCTGCACCTTACACCCCTGGGCTTCTGGATATTGCCAAAGGCACTTGCCACCCCCATAGTGCCTTGTTTAGGCAAGGCTCAAATGACAAACCTACCGCTCTTGAACACAAACATGAAACAAACTAAGGGTAATGCTGCTCCATGCCAGAAGTGTAGACCTCAAGATGCACGCCCCTGAATCTCCTCTCAGTATGGAGAACAATGATGTCAGTGCTGTGACTGAAACCTGGTTCAAGGCTTGTGAGAGCACCCTGGCACTATCAGGTTTTACCTCATATCATGCGTTCCGGCCCAAATATCTGGAACAAACCACAAAAGGAGGGGGATTATCCATGTTCACAAAGGATACCCACACCTCCAGGTTGTCGGCAACGCACGAAGCATCAGAGACCATCCAGGTGCAATTAACCATGGGCAAACCTGCCCTACAGTGTGTAGCATGCTACACACCACACTCTCAAACTCAGGAACCCCACACAGCCTTCATGAAGACACTGTAGAATATGAATGTCTCTCCAAACACAATCACATTGGGTGACTTCCACTACCCAAACATACACTGGGAATATTATGCAAGCCCTAACACCCTAGGCCAAAGGTACCTGGAGTACATAAACCCAAATGCTATGGAACAAATAGTCACTGTTCCCACAAGAGGAGAAAATATACTAGATCTGATCATCACAAACATAGGGACACAATGCTCCACACCGGAAGTATATCCCTCATTGGTGAGAGCAGACCATGAAGTAATCCCAATGGAGATACACATCCCGGCCCCACACCACACCCAGCAAAAACAACCACAGTGAAGAACTACTCAAAAGGCAACTTTACACTTCGCAAGACTGGAGTGGTATCCTTCAAGGCCACTGAGCCAGTGGAAACCACAACCCATGCTGCTGAAACCCTTACATATGCTTTCTATGAGCACCTCCGGGAATGCATGGATCAAGCAATCCAAAATATAATCAAGACCCTGTCCACCAAAGGCATGCGTCCAGTCTGGTTGACCCCAGCCATGAACAAAATGTACAACAAGAGGAGAAAGCTACCAAATGACAGAGCCACATCCCTAAAAGGGAAGGCGTCTCTGATAACTACAAGTAAACAACTACGATCACTCATAAAATCATACAAGGCCACCATTGAGAGAGGAATAGCTAAAGACACAACAGACAATCATAAGGCCTTCCTGAGCTATATTAGAAACATGGGCTGAAACACCCAGATATGCTCAGAAGTGGCCCAAAATGATACAGAAATTACTGAACCCACAGACATTGCCAACGTACTGGCAGACAGGTTCAGTGCATATTTCCCCCCTCCCTCCCCCACAAAAGGAGAAATATCTATCCCAGCAGAGTGTAGCCTCCCAAACATTACAGATGGCCAGGTGAGAGCTGTCCTCTCTAAAGCAAAAGTAACAGCATCAATGTGACCGTATGCTGTCCCCAGCTGTGTGCCACATGAACTCAATGATGAACTAAACCCACACATAAGTCTGCTGTTTAATCCTAGCCGTAACACAGGATACGTACCCAAAGTGTGGCACATGGCAACCGTGGTCCCACTCCACAAAGGCGTTGCTTCTACGGACCCTGTAAATTACTGCCCCATAAGCATGACGGTCCTGTTCTGCAAAGCTGAGGAGAGGAACATAATTTAAGTCACAAATAAAGACATGGGTGATCTACAGACATTGGACCCTACCCTATCTGTCAATGACAAGGGCAGATCCTGCCTCCTGAACTTGTCCAAGTTATTTGAAACAGTCACTAAGGCCATTGAGGAGGGTAAGGCAGTGCACACAGCCTACCGTAATCTTGCAAAAGCGTTCGACACAATACCCCACTCGGGCATCATACAAAAGGTCACCAGATTAAATGTAAACCCATATGTTACAAGATGAGTTGCAAACCAGCCCAAGGACACAACACACAGGGTTATAGTTGCTGGTGCCATGTCAGACCCCAAGCCAGTCACAAGCGGAGTCCCACAGGGCTCACTCCTCTGCCCCTTCCTGTTTGGCATCCATGTCTCTGATGTACAGGCAAACATAGGGTGACTGTGGCAGACAAGGTTTGCAGATGACTGCAAACTGGGCGCCATATATGATACCCCAATGGACACACACATCCTTCCGAGATGCCTCATGGAAACAGATAACTGGTGCCAGAGCCATATCCTTAGGCTAAATGCCAGTTAATGTATAGTCATACCCTTCAGGATGAACAGTGTAACCCCAAATTGTCACATAGGTGATAATCCAGTAATCACGGGAGAGGTCATCAGGGACTTGGGGACCCACGTTGACAGCAACCTCTCATTTCACACTCACATTGCCAGAGTGGTTAGGAAGACTTGCTACATTGCCCACCTGATCATGAAGGAATTCACATCCACATCAGTGGAGGTCATTGTGCCCCTGTACTCTTCACTTATCAGGGCAATGATTGCGTACAATGCCCCATTTGGAATGTATCATACCTGACACCTGCAGCAGTTGGAAAGACCCCAAAAGCCCCTCACAAAAAGGATAAAGTGGCTCAGACATTTGTGATATGCCGCCTGACAGAAGAAACCCCAGCTCTATTCAGTCACATACCATCTTCCCAGAGGTGATCTGTGCTTGACATACAAGGCCATGTCCAACCCGGATTAATGGACATGCTCCACCTCCATAACTACAAATCCACCAGAGCCACATGAGCAAGAGTCCTAAACCTCAGCACAGATGCAAATATGATGTGCTGGAGGGACAGACTCATCAGCCAGAGACTCCACACACTATGGAACGGAGTCACGGTCCATGTGAGGCAGAGCCCCTTACTGGCTCTGTTCAATAAGAATCTGGACAGGTGGATGGGAGATCATAGGTGTACCCTGTGGATCATCCCTGTATCACTGCTGGACAGAGGCACAACAAACCAATGGGTTTAGTTATTCCCAGTCTAAGGGGTGTTGAAAGTCACACACAGTCTGGCTAGGCTGGTAAATGTCCCAGGGCAGATAGCCTAGTATGAACCTATGAACCGACACCAGATGGAATGTGCAACCCACAAAGCTTGGTCCTTGGACCCCACCACTACGGTATATATGTCCCATAGGTACAGCCCAACATGGAATGACTGTCCCTGAACATGTTTGCAGAGGACTACAAACTGCCCAACATATCTGGCCCTACAGCTGACACAAGCTTCCCCCAAAAGGGCCACATAGAAACAGACAACTGGTGCCATAGCCATGTGAGCATGCTAATCCCATAAAAATGTATAGTCAACCCCTGTGTATATACAGTAAGTGCCCACCAATTACCATAGAGGTGTCACACCATTACATACCTAACATGTAATGACAGAACTGGGGACACAAGGTGATGGATATCCTGCATTGAACAAACATGTGGCTGTAGTGTTAACAGAAGCAATCCATATACCCACCTAATCATGAAGTATGCTGGATCTAGATAAGGGGAGGAAAGTGTGGCTCTGTAGTCATCCTTCAGCAGTGTTATGATTGACTACATTAGGCCCTGTGGAGTGAACCTCAGCAGACACCCGCATCAACTGTAAAGTCCCCAACAGTACCTCATCTGGAGTATCAAAGAGCTTGATCAGATGTCATGTGTTGCCTGATTAAACATAATGCAGCTCCACACAGTTGCCGTACTGCCCAGCCAGAGGCAAGCTGTGCCAGATGTATAAAGCCATGTCCAAGCTGGAAGCAATTAACACGCTGCACCTTGTACAATCTGAATGGCAGTGAGCTATGCACATGAGGGTCGTGAAACCCAGCACTGACATTCATAGGTCAAGCTGTACTGCATGATCCATATCACAGAAGCCACCCCCATGCATGATTAAACTCCCAGTACAGGTTAACCATAGAGTCAGTCATTGATTCTCCTCAAGGGAACTTCTGATGAGTGGATGGCAGATGGGTATGTTTACCCTGGTTATCAGTGTTACGTCACAGGTAGATGGAGGCACAGTATACTGGCCATGACATATGTCATGGCAAACTCCACCTACGATGTGTGTGGAAGGATAAACACACTCTCCAACTATCATTAGAAATGGCCAAGGGCACATCGCTAGTGTTTGCCAATGTACACCTATGTTGTGGAATACACTACCAATGTTCGACAAGCCTGTTGTAAGTAGTTCATATCTGAACATAATGCAACATGGTCAGATGTGCACAACTGGACCCTAACCAGGCTTTTGTGCTCACTATGGAAATGTAAAACAATGATAGGACTAAAGCCAAGGATACTGTCCACCACAGTGAAAGTACTGAACCAGTACACTATACAGTACTACAGTGTTATGTCAGTGTGAACGGATGTTGACAACTGTATGCAAAGTATCTCATGCAAACCCTGCAGGCACAGTATAATCCCTGTGTTGTTCACACACAAAGCAGTTGGACAGTAACTACACACCATGACACACAACACACAACCATATACGGGAGTTATTTGTTGAAGTTCACACTCATCCACAAATGTGATGGGCTGCACAGTTCAACATATGGAAAGCTCACACTGGGCACGCTCGCACACTTTGATAAATGAGACATATGTCAGACAACATGCCATGGGAAGGCTGAACTGGGCATGCTCACACACTTAGGCCAAATATCAGTTTAGCATTTGGCCACACATATCTGGTATTTGTACGTGTTAGTCCAGGACACTACAACATTACAGCAATCTTCCCAGTCCTCACAGTTAAATGACTACAGAAACATATGTAATATAGTGGATCCCCCCCATATGCAAACATCTACCACAGATACACAAGTTGTTCATCCAAATAGGGAATGCTATGGCAATAAAGACCTGCAAACACTGCTATCAGCACCAGATAATGTGCATCTGACAATTAAACATATTGGGTGTAGGGGTCAAGACTAGGCTGTATGCCCTAGGGAATGACAGCTTAGCCAGAGAGTGTGTGTGTGGGTGATTGGGGTTGGTGTGTGTGCAAGTCTGTGTGAGGGAAATATCCCTTTTAGCAACTGTGAAAACACACTACAGGATGCACATTCCCCTTTCTAAACACTGATGATGTCAGCACTCTATAAGTATATTAGGGTAAGGGAAATCTCTCAGTAATGGGAATGGCACGCTCTGCTAATGCGTTTTCCTCTAGTGTCATAACATAGGTAGGTAGGGGTTTGAATCTGGCAAATGGCAAGTGTGTGTGAATGTGAGTTGCTGTGTGTATAAGTCTGTATGGAAGAAACATCCCTTTTGGCAACTGTGCAAACACACTACAGGGTGCACATTCCCCTTTCTAAACACTGATGATGTCAGCATCCTCTAAGTACAGAAGGAGAAGGGAAACCTCCCAGAAATGCAAATAGCGCACTCCGCTAATGCGTTTGTCTCTAGTGTCATAACATAGGTAGGTAGGGGATTGAATCTGGCAAGTGTGTGTGAATGTGGGTTGCTGTGTGTGTAAGTCTGTGTGGAAGAAACATCCCTTTCAGCACCTGTGCAAACACACTACAGGGTGCACATTCCACTTTCTAAACACTGATGATGTCAGCATCCTCTAAGTATAGAAGGAGAAGGGAAACCTTCCAGTAATGCAAATAGCACACTCCACTAATGCGTTTGTCTCTAGTGTCATAACATAGGTAGGAGTTTGAATCTGGCAAATGGCAAGTGTGTGTGAATGCGGGCTGGTATGTGTGTAAGTCTGTATGGAAGAAACATCCCTTTTGGCAACTGTGCAAACACACTACAGGGTGCACATTCCCCTTTCTAAACACTGACGATATCAGCATCCTCTAAGTACAGAAGGAGAAGGGAAACCTCCCAGTAATGCAAATAGCACGCTCTGCTAATGCATTTGTCTCTACTGATGTAACATAGGTAGGTAGGGGTTTGAATCCTGCAAATGGCAGGTGTTTGTGTGAAGGGGGTTAGTGTGTGTGCAAATTGGTGGGAAGGAAATGTGCCTTTTGGCAACTGGGAGAACACACTACAGGGTGCACATTCCCCTGTCTAAACAATGATGATGTCAGCACTCTTTAAGTACAGCAGGAGAAGGAAAATCTCTCAGTAATGCAAATAGTGCACTCTGCTAATGCGTTTGTGTCTAGTAACATAACATAGGTAGGTAGGGGTTTGAATCTGGCAAGTGTGTGTAAATATGGGTTGGTGTGTAAGTCTGTATGGAAGAAACATCCCTTTTGGCAACTGTGCAAACACACTACAGGGTGCACATTCCCCTGTCTAAACAATGATAATGTCAGCACCCTTTAAGTACAGCAGGAGAAGGAAACTTCCCAGTAATGCATATAGCACGCTTCGCTAATGCGTTTGTCTCTAGTGATATAACATAGGTAGGTAGGGGTTTGAATCCTGCAAATGGCAGGTGTGTGTGTTTGTGTGAGGGAGGTTAGTGTGTGTGCAAATAGGTGGGAGGGAAATGTGCCTTTTGGCAACTGGGAGAACACACTACAGTGTGCACATTCCCCTGTCTAAACACTGATGATGTCACACCCTTTAAGTACAGCAGGAGAAGGGGAACCTCTCAGTAATGCAAATAGCGTGCTCTGCTAATGCGTACATCACAAGTGTCCTAACATACTTAGATAGGTGTTCGAGACCTCTATAAGGAATGTGTGTGTGCTTGGATGGGGTGACTCTGTGTGTGTGCAGTTTTGTATGACAAACATGTACCTTTATTCAATCAGGGGATCACACTACAAGATGCACATTACCCTTTCCAAACGGTGATGATGACAGCACCCTATACAAACAGCATGGGAAGAGACAACTGCCAGTACTCGGAATAGCGCAACAAGCTACAGTGACGCACACAAGTTCCAGAACACATTTAGGTAGTGTTTTGAAACCTGCAGGTGGCAAGTGTGTGGATGTGGGGTGTTTGTGCGTGTGCATTTCCGTATGAAAAACATTACCCATTGCACATTACCCTTTCAAAATACTGATGTTGCCAGCACCCTATGAGTACAGCCAGAGAAGAGGAACTATGTAGTAATCCAAATAGTGCACTTTGCTAATGTGTATCTGTCACGTGTCGTGACTTAGTTAGGTAGGGGAATGAATCCTGCACATGGCAAGTGTGCATGTGTGTGTGGGGGGGGTAGTAGGGTGTGTGTAAATGCAAGTGTGAGAGAACAGATCCATTTGGCAGATACTACAATACAGCAAATGCTGCATATTCCCACAGTAAACGCAGGGGATGTCACCACAATATCAGCACAGCCAAACTGGTTTAGTTGGCTTGTAATGGCAATAGTGCACTCTGCTACTGTGTCCATTACCGTTGTCAGGGTACACATAGGTATGTTCTGGTAACACACAACTGCCACATGTAGCTGTGTCACACAGTATGACTTTGTGTGTGTCTTTGTACGTAATGATGCATGCCATTGCCTAAACCAGCAATGGCATTGCACACATGATATATGTGTGTGACACATACACATAAATACCTGTGACCTGCAGTAGTTACCATGTCTGACACATGTCTCGGGTGGATAAATGTTATTTGCAATGTATACCAATATGACTGTGTCAGACTGTGCAGGTTCCGCACGCGGTATGTGTCTATACAGTGTGTGTGTATATGGTAAAATACCTACAGCAGGGGATACACATCTGGTCTGGCCCATGTAGTGTACACGTGGTTGATGTACAGGTGCTGCATGTTCCCAGCTGTTGTGGTAGTGGTAACATGTCATTCCACTGCAATTCAGTGACCACATGCTGTGAACCCTTCAACTAGTGTGTTGGAGCTACAGTAATGCTCACGCACAATGTGTGGCTGGATGCAGTACAGCCATATAAACACAGTCCTTGAGACTGTCATATTTCCAGAACAACCTGGATGTGTGTGTATTGTGGGTACCTTGGATACCACCCCCTGTCCATGTTGTTATGGAGGATGACAGGTGGTCTGCCTGTGTGATGGGAGGGTAGTGTGTGAGCTATGAACCGGATGGTACTGGTCAGACATACCATGCTGATAGATGCACATGAGTAGGCCCTGATGCTTTGTGCTGTGCCAACAACCTGGATGTGTGTGTATTTGTGGTACCTTGGGATACCACCCCCCTGTCCATGTGTGTTACATGTGTAGGGGATGACAGGCATGGTATGGGTCATAACCTGTCAGTGATGGGTAACACCTGTGAGCTATGAATCAGGAATCTGGTACTGCACAGACATTGCAGTTTACCATGCTGTGGACAGTGTCCGGTGCATGCATCTTCCGCTGTACACAGCTGTTGTTGTGTAGCAGCACTGTTAGTGTCCTAACCTATGTGATACCCACGGAGGTGGCTATGTAAACCGTGTCCTGCAGCATATGGCAGTATGTGTGTACCAAGGAGCTTCGCCATTATACATGGGGCCATGGGTGTCACGTGCAGGATGACCCCTGCACATCACTGTGGCTTCCCTAGCATGTCAGCACACGTTGACAGCCAGCAGATACCCTATGAATGACATTGGAGACTGAGCATAATGTAGACATACAACACCCTTCCCACATATAGTGGTAGCATACCAGGTGAGGGTATGTTGGCAAACAAGTTCAGGCTCATACTGGCCTGTGCCACATGCTGAGAGAACCATTCCATGTTCCCTATCATGATTGGTCATGAGACGGGGTAAGCAACAGCATCAGCTGATGTTAACAGGTACTCGGCAAAGAGTCGATCAGCAGACAGTGTAGTGGAAATTACTTGTCAAAGTAAGGTACAGAGAATTGCAGTGGCGACTGTTTGCCAGCTGAACACAGGTAGGATTCTAGTTGTGCTACTGTCAGAAGCAGTGGCGCTAGGAGGTAGATGGCTAGCTAGGGCTTGAAATGTCTCAGTAAAGAACTGGTCATAACTATCAGAAACATCTTCAGGGGTTTATCAGATGTAGCAGCAGGGATTGGGGTTGAAGTTTGTCTAAGATGTAGTATATATGCAATGCCACCTGACAGGGTATGGCATTACTGGGTTCATAGAGCTCAGTCCCCAGATTGGCTGTGTGGTGCCATCCCACACGTGTTGTACGTCCATGGCCAAGGGTGATGGCTGACTGCATACATCCGGTGGCTGTGACATTGCCACATGGCTCACATAAACCACAACTGGACCATAGAGGTGATTCACATGTTACCTTTACACATGCTACCCTAGTAGTGTGATTGCCATGGTGAGTACCATCACATAGGGCCAATGGGGAACAACATACTGACGGTGTGTATGTGTGAGTGTGCCGCTACCGTTTCATAGCACTGCCATATATGACTGCACACATGTGGGTAAATGCCAGGTAAGACATGTGCAATGTGTCACAGGCAACGTATGTGCATACGGGACAGACAGTGACAGTCTGTCATGTGTAGAGGTGACAAACGTATCTTACACTATGCAGATGTCAGTAGGTATCTACAGAAGCACCGTAACTCTGCATTGCATGTGTAAGCAGTGTTCCAGGTAACCCCACGCGAACATGCATGCAAACAATGATACAGTAAGCAGGGCTGGAAGTAGTGCATTGTACAACAAAGAAGGGGTAACCATAACAGTAAGTAACAATGCAGATATGTAGGTACTATGAACATGTACCCAGGAGTACACAGCGCAGATGCCCATGGTAGAACTGATTAAATGTCATAGTTAGTTGTGAATTGGATTACATTGGTACCGCACACATATTTACATGCGCAAACATCCACATAGCATAGTCGTTGTGGGCAACCCAACAACATTACTGTACATGTCCACCATTGCATATCAGTAGTTGCGTTAGCATCCCCCTGTGCTACCCCTGTATGCGGCAATCTGTAGGCAACCTTACTACTGGCATGCGATTATGTGCAGCTGGTACACTTTGGTATGTAGTATGGGTGCAGATAACAATTCAGGACATTCATACAGTTACTGCAGTAGGCATGCTGGGATATACACACAATCATAGTGGCACACTGTACTGTTACCAACATGTTACTACCAATACACTTGTATGTAGTCACCCTGTGCATCAGCAACGTGTTTACCTTTTCCCGCAATGATGTTATAGCATGCAGGAGGTGGCACACTGTCATCATATGCACAGGGTGTTAATTAGGTATGCCCGAGCCAGCCACTGATACAACCAATTGACATGTGTGTGTATGTGTGTTGGTGAGGGGCAGCAGTACAGGGTGGGGCAGTGTTGGTGCAGTGTGCGCACGTATGTGTTCGCCCTAGGTGTTACAGTTTTGCATGTGTGTATGCACGCACACAGTTCCACCTCATGGCTGCCATATACAGGGGTTTGTGGACAGCCACAGACTGCACCTGGCAGGTCTTACAGATCAGTGTCTGTGGGCACAGACACGGTACCTGGGGTGCTACGGACCGTATCCGGTACTAAGCCAGACTGGGTACTGTCATCAGAAGGGTGTGTGTTTTGACTGGACACATGTCCCTGTTGGGACTGTCCAGAGCCACGTGCACGTGGTCTCCTGGGGCGTTCTGATGACATCACAGACCCAGCATTGCTGGGGCTGCTGCTGGCACTATGGGGGCGTGCGCGGGCCTGTTGTCGTCCGTGCCGACTGCCAGCTGCTGCTGTTGCCGGCATGCGGCCACGTTGACGCCGCAAACACCCACCATCGCCCTGGCAGATGGACATCTGGTTGTGGAACTGCTGTAGTATGTCCCCACAATGTCTGTCTATGACATCGGTGAAATTACGGATAGCATCCGCGATGTCATGCATACTGTCTGTCATGGCTGTGCGACATGCTCTCAGCTCCCTCAGACCCTGTCTGGTGTACCATTCCATACGTGCCTGTGCCTGCATAACAGTCTGAAACATAGCTGAGGATGACATACCTCTTTGTGCACGTCGGCCAGAGGCAGTACGTCCACGGATGCTCCCACGAGAACCCATGGGCGACTGTCTGTGGGGTACCATCGGAGGACCCTGCCCATGGCTGCTTTGTGTGGACGCATGTGCCACAGGTACCACATCACACTGGTCTATGCCCACTGTATCCTGTCCACCACCTAGGGACAATGGTGACAAAGGACGTACTGGCAGGATGACTGTGCGCATTGATGGAGTTTACAGCTGTGTACTGTCAATTGGCTGACCAATGGCAGACCCTGACACACCTTCCTGTACCATTACACAAATATCATCATTACCAGTACCCAAGGCACAAGATTCAGGTTCCCTGCTGCAGGTCACCAGAGCAGCACCAGAACCTGTGGGAGGAAAACAGGAAACACTGATTACAGTCTCTGGACATTATTACCACTGATGCACTTCAAAACACATGCACACATGCACACATGGACACATGCGCACATGGACACACGCACACATGGACACAGGCACATATGCACACATGCAGACATGCACACATGGGCACAGGCACACATGCACACCCCACAGTATACACACAGAGCACTACTGAGTTACACTACTGTTACTAGCATTATCAGGACTATTATAGGTATTGTTAAACACACTCACCAGCATGGATGGCCTGCCTTGCTGTAACCCCAGAGGGACCTGCAAAAATGATGAGAGTAATGTTAGTGGGCACAACTGTGCCATTGTTATTGCATATGATACAGTGCAGTAGTACACCAGTTGCCTTTCACATAGGAGCTGCTCATAATGCCAGTATCACACATGCACAATTACATACTATGATGACAGATACATACCACGGACACACCTTACACATGCATAAACTAACAGTCTACGGAACAGTCACGTGTACATATGGCATCTTACCTGCACGCTCCATATCGTGCTGCTCTGTGGATCCAGCCTCCATCATGATGCATGTGTACTGCTGTTGCTGTTCCTGGGCTGGATCCACAACACTTAGGAGTAGCCCCTCCAGTCTGGTAAGGGGGGGATGTGTGGCCACCCCACCCCCTGTGGCAACCTGTTGCCTGCGGATATCTGATGCATGCTGGCGGACATTTCTGATTAAATCACTGCAATGATGTACCTGCTCATATGTCCTATTATGCATGCCAATATCATTTACCCTACGGACAAGGTTTTGCCACAGTGCAGACCTCTCCAGCTGATTCTGACTGGTGCGTGAAAACAGGATGTCATACTCACGCACCAGGCTCTGGTAGATCTCCTCGTCTTCTGCAGCAGAGTAGGCGGGATTCCGCTGACGCGCCATCTCCCTGGAAGGGAACACAAACAGTATATCAGCAGAGTATGTCAGCAATATATGGCACACATACTATACATGTTACTTATGTGTAGTGATATACTACTACTCCCATATGTTGCATGTGTGTGTGTCGTGGAGGATACGCAGGTAATGGCCGGATATGAGTGGTCAGCCAACACCTATGCAACAACACCTGCCACATTCCACACAACAGAGTAGCATGACCCATCGGTCAGCTCACATTGACAGGTGCAATACACAACCCCATTTTGGGGGTTCATCCCAAGGTACTGTATGTGGGTCACCATCCACCACTGTGATGTGGACACATGTTACTCGGCCTGGATATACATATCCCACCAACACCACCAGCACAGTACACTACCTTGATATGTATGTGATTAGACAGTTATTCACATGTTGGGACTGAGATGGTATCCATCTATGCGGCACACTGGGCCAGTGGAAGCCACAACCCGCACTGCTGACACATCTGCAAATGCTTAACACGGACATGCCACAGATTGCATGGAACTTGCACACACATGTCAAACACAGACACTCTGCACAAAGGTTAGGCATCATGTCCGGTGGACACCAGACAGAGGCAGATTGTATAACAATAGTGGGAGGCTACTGCAGGACACAGCACATTCACATTAAGGTAAGGCATCTGTGGTCAGCTGTGGTACTATGCTACGGTCCATCATAACAATGGCCACACCCTACTCTGGGTGGGAAATGTCCACAAACACTATGGATGACCACAAGCCCTTCTACAGGTATGTTACACATATGGACGTACTGGCTCAGATATGCTCTGTGTTAATACACACCTACTTAACATTCACCAAACACACAGCTATTGGCAACAGTCTTGCAGACAGGTTCGGTGCACATATCCACCCTCATTCTCCCCCACCAGTTGAAATAGTTATCACAGCTGTATGTAACCTCCCTATCATCTCACATGTCCGGGTGAGGGCCACACTCAGCAGAGCAGAACACACAGCATAACTGTGACCTCATGGTATCCCTGGATGTGTGCTACCTGCACTCCAAGAGGACATACACCGCATATAACACTAATTAATTATCTTGGACGTACTACAGGATATGTACCTGGACAGTGGCATACAGCGACAGTAGTCCCACACCACTCATGAGGCACCTTGATTAACCATGGTAAATTCCACATCATATGCATAACTGGGATGGTCTGCTAAACTATGGCATTATGCAGTATGGGTTGCATATGCAGTGATATCGGGTACCTGCGGACACCTACTCCTAGCCACTGTGCCTTTGTGATAGGCTGATCCAGCCTTTTGAACATGGCTAACCTTTCACTGCGGTCACTACAGCCATTGCAGAGGGCAACACACAGACAACTGCTGCCATGAACATGGCCTAACAGTGATTGACATGTGATGTATGGTCATCCCCTTTTGGTGGGACTACGTACATACAACATATCACATGGACATACCTATAGATACAGACCTATGACACATTTGGAGGGTTCACAGTAAACACACTATTAACCTGCTACTTTCCATTACCTAAGCTGTTGGCGTTTCAGCTGCTACTGCTTGCTGCTGCTGCTGTAAAGTTACAGTCAGATTTTTTTTTTTTTTTGGTTCACTCACTCGCTTTCTCTATCACTCTTTCTCCTTCAAGTTACTGCAATGAATGTATTGCATGTGTGGAGTGTTAGTACTGGATGCTTTTGTAGGTATCTGCATAGGTTCATGTGATGGCTTCTGCACCAATTATAGGACAGCATTTGCTAATTGCATACAGCCAGTTGTGTACTGATTGCAGTTCTCACTGTGATTGCAAGTCAGTCCTATAAAAGGGTATGTGTGATGGGCCTTGCCTTTTTAGATTGTATGGGCGGGGACCATGCTGGTATGCTGTGGACAGTGTTCTGTGAGTGTAAAGGTTAGTATCTCTCTCATGATTCAGGCTGTGTTGTAGATTCAATTTGCTCCATTTCTCTCTCCTGTTCCCTGTAGTTAGTTTGTATGCATAATGACACCTACAACTATATTTAGATATGTATTCATATATATATGTGTACATATGCATACATTTATGTATGTACATTAGCTTACATTATTACCTACAGGCTAACAACTAGCATGGCTGTATCTGTTCACACACTACTATTATGGGAATCCAGTAATTATGACAGTACAAGTCTACATGACATGCTTTGGGTACTACACATCCTATATTCCTTTTATATTCATCCCTACTATTACATGTTATATTTATTTTAGCACAATGTTGTAGTATGAGAGTCATGGCTTAGTGGTAGGTCATACAGACTAGTGTTTCCAAGGTCCTGGGTTCGGGACTGACAGTGAGATTTTATTTTGCTTTCGAACTGAGTACAGGACCTGTCAATCAAAGTGACTAAGGCACTTTTAAGCAGTTAAAACCAGGTCTGCGCTGGTTTGCGCGGAGCTCATGCATGCGCACTGGCGGTGAGCTCCGCACACACATGTGCACACCCACGATATTTTCTTTGAAAGAAAAGAAAAAGGGGAGACAGGAAAGTTGTGAAAAAGGGGTTACAAAGAGGGTAAGACAGTAGGGAAACGAGCTTGGGATTTGCAGGAGGGATGTAGGTAAGGCCCATAGATGGCCCATGTCTTTATCAGCAACAGCTGTGCATTTGTATGTAATTTGGTATGACATTTGAAACCTTCCACCCCTGAGAGAGGTGTCAGGGCAACAATAGTACTTGTTGTACAGCCAATTGTAATTGACAGTTTCAATGTCCAGCGGACATATGTGCGACATGGGCAGCTATGTATGGGGCGTAATTTATTTGTGGGTACAGAGTGCCTTTTTTTTTTTTTTTTCAGGTGAGAGTGGCATGTCAGGTGAAGGAAGTGGGTATAGCTGGGGAGGTAGGTTGGGTAGGTTAACAGACAAGACAAACAAGACGCATACAGGGGCGGTGTATGACACGTGTGGGGGGGGTTACACAATTGACGGGGACGGAGGTTTGGATGTCCAGAGCCCATGAGCCCACAGATGGCAACAGTGGAACTGATATCCCCACCCATTGGCAGTTGCCACTGTTCCTTCACTGCCCAGGACGGGGCTGTGCTGGGGGCTGTGCAGGCGGGGCAATGGGCATGCCCGTGAGCTGTGCCACCCGGGCCTCAAGCTGGCGTAGGGGCCCAAGGACAGAGTCCTGGATCTACCTTCGCACCACAGACCGGACACCTTGGAGGGTGAGTGGACTGTCTCCTCCGGCCACGCTTGCAGAGGGGGGATGAGCCCCATCCCCTGCAGCACTTCCACCCACAGGTGGCACAGGGCCACCGGAGGAGGGTCCAGCCTGGGCACTAGTGCCAGGTGCACTCGCCAGATGAGGAGGGAGATGTGGGTCCGCTGGAACCCGCCTTCCCAAGTGTTCTATGTTTTGCATTATGTCATGTCAGTTTGGGTTAGTAGCATATAATACCATTCACATTAGTTGTAACAGCATGCATTAGTATTCCCATTAACCAAAAACTCAGATATTAACACCATTGAACAGCAAACATAACGCATGCATAATTTGAACAGCAATACACAGTCAAACAACATGCAGGGTTGATTAATGGCAACAGGCCATCAGGTTTGGAGTTATGAACAGGGCAGATGCATCAACGGACATGCATATATTTATAAACCAACAGAACAAATGTCCAGGGGTGTTAATTGTATTTGCACATAACATTTACATGTCGGGTAAGTTAGATGTAGTTATAGGGTGGGGTGGAGAAAATAATATTCACACCTTCATAACAAACACATATGCTGTACATTTCTGATAGCTGCAGATATATACACAACTCTATTATACCTACAGTTTCCTATCTGCTAACTACTTCAATTTGATGCTGGGACTGTTACTGATACATCAGTATACATGTTATTATGGCTTTGCTCAGCTACATCATCCTGCTACATTTTGCTGACAGAGCAGGACACAACTGTGGATGTTTAGTATGTCAGACAATCATTTCTACTATCTGCAATTTGTAGACTGTGAGCACCATATACAGATTTCAGGTTACACATTCCAGATGCAGAAACACTTTCATCAGGTTATGATGTTCATTTTTGATTCTCACATGCATTTAATTCTGTACTGAATGACTGCAGTATATTTATTCCAGAGTTATTACAACTTTATTTGTGGATACATAAACCTTTCTCACACTCTCTCATGTCTTGCAATGTTACATTTCAGGATGGTACTTCTAGGCTTTATTGACATGTTATACCTGTGGTTATTACAATCCTTTCCAGCAGCCTCACTTCTGTCATGTTTCAGTATTTTGACAGGGAGATATTTCTCACATGTGTTTTACTAGCTTTTGCAGCTGTACATTTCAGCCTACTGCAGGTTGTTAACTGTTTTATTACAGGTGGGACATCTATATTACAGAACATTATTTATTTCTGTCTATTTCTTTTTCAGTTTTACTTACATACTGCAAAACACTTTTTTAATGAACCAATACCTGCACACTTACACTTGTTACTTGCACATTCTATTACTTCGTGACTACACTGCACTCTTATGCCAACTGTCATACTTTTATATTTCTTTACAGTTACTGGGTGAGGATTACTGACCTGCCTGGTGGCGCAGCCGCACCAGCCTGTCGGCATGGGCTCTGCAGTTCGCAGAGGGGACACCGGCAGCTGTAATACAAATGAAGTAATATTGGAATACACATCTCCATAATATCAGCTAGTTGAATTCCTTACATACATAATAAAATGTAACTTACTCAGTATTGGGGCATTGGGCATTTGCCGGGCCTCCTGGATCCATAGGTTCAATTGGTCCATCTTGCATCTCTTCAGGTCCGCATGGTGGTGACGAACCTGCTCACCAGTCCTAGGAATCCCAGTGGCACTGGTGAGATCATGAGGCAACCGGTCCCACGCCTCCGCCCTATACACTCCCCACGAGACCTGGCCCTGCATGAGTTGGGCCTCATGATGATGGACTAGGAGCCAGACCATGTATCTGGACTCCTCAACACCCCACCGCTGTGCTCGAAAGCAACTTCCCTCACCTACTCCACTCATTCTGCCTGCAGGTCAGTTCTACAATCGTTTATGCTGTGTATTCCCGCCTATGGGGCTTATATATGCCGTTTTTCCCGCACATTTCTATGATTGGCCATTTTGGAATTGTATCAACTTCACAGAAACTGCTTTATCATGCTCCACTTTGTATTAAATCCTATATATATGCTATTACTGCATTTCTAGATACTGCTGTCATGGCTTAGTGGTTTAATACCTTGACTCTAGTGCATGGTATCCTGGGTTCAAATCTAACCATTGATTTTTATTTTTTATGACTGTCTAGACAGGCTAAGGGGTGTGTTTGTGTAATGGCAGTTTTAATACAGCTTGATCAACGTTGCCCAGCTGTTAGCTTGTTGGCGCGGTGCGTAGCTCCGCACAAACGGGGTGCGCTGGTTTAATCCTTATTTGGCTAGTAGCATGCATATTACACTCAGCACAGCTAGGGGCACACAGTTTTAGCGTGTTAAACCAGTGCTCAGCTACGGGCACGCATTTTGCACCCGTTGAACCACTGCTCACCTACAGGCACTCTGACTCAACTTGTTTGACTGCAGCTCAGCTAAGAGTTAATTTCATATTTTGTTTTTATCTTGCATTACTTCAAAATATATGGCCCATTTCATTCCATTTTACATAAAATCTGTGTTTATATGTGTACATATATGTCAGGGACTTGTTTTGTGCTTATTTACGAAAAAAAACAATTGAGGTTGTAGGGGCTCGAACCATGCCTGCCTGCTCTTAAGCCGACGTCTCTACTGCTACACTATTGCTTCTTGGCTTAGTTTGCATATTTAGTTCTTATATCCTTTTCTACTGACTGCTAACTGTAGCTGCGCTACCGGCACGCCCGCACAAACGAGCGCACTCACGGGTAAACATTTCTACGGTTTAAAAAAATAAAACAATATTTTCATTTATATATTTTATGTTCATAGTCTGTGGGGGCATGTGTTGTGTTATGTTTATTCATATTTCCATGACCTCTCTCATGGGTGTTTACTTTCAGACATTTTAACATTCTGGGGGCGTGTCCGCTTGCAGGCCTCGGCCTACGGACACGCCCCCTACTGTCTTACACGAACCGTGTAAGCCTTGGGTGTGATTCAGCATGCCTCATGCATATGCATGACATGCTGACATCACACAGTTTAACTGCAGCCTCCGTGTAAGAGTTATAACTCTTACACGGAGGCTTCGTGAATCCTGCCCACTGTATCCTGATCTATGTATTTACACAGACTGTTAGCTATTTATGCATTTCAATCTAGTAGGTATCCTGGACCCATTGTTTTCTTTAAATATGTTTTTTTCACACATATTCATTACTAGACATTAATTTCATTTGTACTGAATTTTTCTGCATTTGTACATACAAAGACTATCATTTGTACTGAAATTTTCTACATTTGTACATACAAAGACTGTAAAGTACATTTAGTCTAATCTTACAAATTTAATAACATTAATATTGAGCAAAATCTTGGAAAATGTTTATGTCCCTTTAGAAATATCTAGTGGAACTGGCACCAAATGCATACGTCATGTTATTTTAAACTACATACTCAGCAATTAAAAATATTCATTCTTTTTTATACCAACATTGTTTTGTCAAAAACATATTGAAATAGTGACCATTCTTGTTCATTTTTTTTACATATGTTTACTCTCCCTTGTATAGCTGTTATCAATTTTAAGCCATCTCTTGTTTTTTAAACCATCCCTTGTATAGCTTTACAATTTAACAGGTTGTAAATACAATTTAATTATAAACAATACAATAATAACCATTATGATAACAACTTGTAAAATATCTTATCCTGTCAGGTTTAATCCAGTTTACCAGTATTTCTAATACACTAATACCTGTTTTTCCCCCCATAAAAGAGTATTGTCAAGAAGGAATGAGATTTTTTTTTTCCTGTAGCTTTATTTTAGACCCTTGTTGTTTATTTTTTCTGTAGCTTTATTTCAGACCCTTGTTGTTTATTTTTTCTGTAGCTTTATTTCAGACCCTTGTTGTTTATTTTTTCTGTAGCTTTATTTCAGACTCTTGTTGTTTATTTTTTCTGTAGCTTTATTTCAGACCCTTGTGCAGTACTGCTTATACAGTCAGTGTAAAACTGAGAAAGTGCCCCTCCCCCTGTAGTACTTCAGCACTGTTTACTTGCCCTATGCTGTGAGAATAGAATGTATGTCAGCCCAACACTTTGGTTGTACATTTATTTTATTAGATTACTAAATAAAGCTTTCACTGTATATTACCTCTAGTAGGTATTTACACCCTCCTGCACAATTGATTTGAACTGTATATATACTATAGCCCATTTGCTGGCTGTACTTGATGCAACTGAGTTTTTTTTTGTCCTTTTAACATTTACTTGCAAACAGATTATCAGTGACATATATGCACAATTGTGACATTTTATTACAATTACCAAATAGTGTTGCGTGTAAACATTTTAACAATTATGTTTTAATAACAATGATGCTTTAGAAAAACTCAAGCTACTTGTCTGGCAATCAGTCTTGTTGTTTATCTGATCTTTCCAACATTTCCTGTAACTATTCATTCAGTCTAGGAAGGTCTGAGCTCACATTTCATACTCTGTAAACTATAGTTATACAACATAAATAGACATTGGGCCGGATTCACAAAGACTTGCATGGAGTTTAAGAGTAGTGTAAGACACCGTGTAAGCCTCCTGATCCAGGAACAGCCCAAACCTCCGTGTAAGAGACCAGCTAAAATGTCTCTTACACAGACTGGGCGTGGAAATGCTCAATACCTCATTTGCAGCTCAAAGATATGCGAATGAGGTATTTGAGCAATCCACGAAGCTAAAACCAGTCCGTGTAACGGACGATGTTCTTCATCTCACATTGCTGCAGTCCTTACATATGGGTAGTCCGCTGTCCTCGGTCGGCCCGAATACCAAAGTATTAGGCTGACGTCGGTCATGGGCGCTCAGATCTGACATCAGAGCGTCAGGGTATAAAAGCGCATGACCGACGTCATATCCTCAGTCTTTTTTGCCGCATGGTCCGATGCAGAAGCAGCGTTGCAAGTGCCGTTCGGCGTTCTGAAATTTTCGTATTCTGAGTTTCAGACCAAAACCAAGTGGGCTAAGTACCCGTTAGAATATTTTGTTTTTTCTTGCCTCAGTTAATTCCGGATGTCAGAACAAGTGAATAATTGTATTTCTTGTGGGAAACAGATACCGCATAGGGATTATCACTCTCTTTGCATTCCTTGTTTGGGACCGGACCACGGCGTAGTCGGGTGTCGGTTTTGTGCTAGGTTTAATAAGCGCACTATAAAAAGAAGGTTAGATTGTGCTAGGTTAGTCTTTGGTAAGCGGTGTAATTATAATATGCCGTCGGATCCTCCGGCGCTTCCACGTAGAAGCGCAAAGACAAATCCTTGAAACCTAGACAGGTTGATTCGTCCGTTTTGGACGCCGGTCCTGCAGAAACTACAGTGGAGCAGGTGGATCCGGCTGAAGTTTTTGTTGAGTCTCAGGGGGAAACTTTGATTTTGCAGGATGTGGCCTCACAGGAGTCAGGTCAAGCTGAAGGGGCCTCTCAGGTTACTGTTCTCCCTTCTATGCCTAAGGTGGTTAGGCCTTCTGCTCCTATTTCTAAGGCTTCTTCTAAGGGCAGGTCTGTTTTGCCTTCCTCTGGTGTCCCTCCAGGTACTTCAGGGTCTGTGCCTAAAAAGCACATGCTTAAATTGGCAGAAGATTTGATTACTTTAATTAGAGGTTCTATGCCCCCTCCTGATAAGAGGCCCAGGGTGGAGCCAGAGTTGGAAAGTTTGGATCAGGCCTCAGATGTCTCAGACTCTTCTGCTGAAGATATTCAAGATTTTCCCCCTTATTCGGATTCTGATGCAGAGGATTCCACTCCTTCTGCTTCTCCTCCAGAGGATTTTTCATTTTCAGAAACTCTGCATTCCATGAGGGAGCATTTTAAGTGGGAAGGACAGGATTTCTCTGATTCACGGAAGAGGCTTAGGGAATTCTTGTTTTTACCACAGCATAGACCCTTGGCTATACCTCCTGTTTTGGATGTTGTTCAAGATGTTTTCTCGGAGGCTTCCCTTAATCCAGATTCTTTGCCTCCTGCGCCAGTTAAACCGGACAGGTATTACAGGGTGCCTGAGGCTCATAAATATCTGTATAAGAGTCCTAGGGCGGACCCAGAAACTATTAGTCAGGGGCCTAAGGGTGTTAGAGCTGCTGTTGTAAAGAATCCGGTTCCTCTAGATAAGGAAGCTAGAGCTTTGGATAGATGGGGTAAGAAGGTGTATACCTCTTCTACTTTAGCAATGAGGGCTTTAAATTGCCAGTTTCATATGTTGAAATATCAGAATTTCCTCCTTTCTCAGCAAAAATCTAAAGTGGATGCTTTGGCAGAGGGCATAGAGTGTAAAGAATTGCAGGATTTAGTACATGTCTCTGAACAGGTGGGTAAGCATTCTTTGCAGTGTGGTTTTGATGCTGTACAGGCCTCTTCTAGGGTGGCTGCCACTGGTTCAGTTCTTCGTAGGCACGCCTGGCTTAAGGATCAGAATTTGTCCGAGCATGTTAAAACTAGAATTCTGGATGCCCCTTTGCAGTCTGAAGTTTTGTTTGGTCCCCCTGTGGAGTCGGTTTTGAAGAAAATGGAAGACAAGGCTAAGTCCATGCAGACTGTTAAAGATTTTTTGCAGGTGCAACCTCCAAAGTTTAGTAGAAATTGGCCTACTAAGGGGTGGACCTACCCTTCTTCTGATTCTCAGTCTAGGGGTAGATCTAGACGTGGCAGGGGCAGAGCTCACAGTACATTCAGGACTAGAACTTGGAGTTCACCTGCACAATCTGCAGGTGAGGGCAGGGGCCAGTCCTTTCGTAAACAGGCCCAATGACCTGCATTTTCAGCTGCCAGATTCTTCTTCCCTGGCAGCTCCTTTGGGAGGAAAGTTAGCACTCTACAAGCAAAACTGGCTTTTAGTCACCCAGGACAAATGGGTATTGGACATTATAAACCGAGGCTACAAGTTCTATTTCCATACATTGCCTCCTTTCAAAGGCATGCCAGACGTTCCTCCTCGGCAAAGGATAGAGGCTCACAAGCAGATTTCTTTACTTCTTCGAATAGGAGCTATACAGCCAGTTCCTCTGTCAGAAGTGGGACTAGGATTTTATTCTCGCCTGTTTCTAGTACCAAAGAAAGGGAACACGTGGAGACCAATTTTGGATTTATCTATCCTCAACACTTATCTGGACATTCCAAAGTTCAAGATGCTAACGTTACAACAGCTTTTACCTCTGTTGGGAAAAGATCACTGGATGGTAACTCTGGATCTCAAAGAGGCTTATCTTCATGTTCCTATCAGGCCCAGTTGCAGGAGGTACCTGCGTTTTGGCTGGAAATTTACATTATCAGTTCTCTGCATTGCCCTTTGGCTTATCTACTGCCCAGAGTGTTCACAAAGGTTCTGGCTCCAGTGATAGCCTTTTCAGGTTAAGAGGAATACAGATTTATCCTTATTTGGACGATTGCCTGATTATTGCACAACACAAAGACGAACTTCTGCATCATCTACAGTATGTGATGGTAGTGTTAAGATGCCTAGGGTATTCTGTGAACGAAACAAAGTCCAGTCTAGTACCCTCTCAGGACATGTGCTTTCTGGGTGTGAGACTGAATACAGCTTCCCAGATGGCCTTTCTGACCCCGGACAAACAAAGAAGCCTTTCTCTTTATTTCCATCAAATGTCTCTACAGTCCAGGCTGACTGCAAGGACAGTCCTTCAAGCCTTGGGGTTCATGGCATCTTGTATTCTGGTGCTTCCCAATGCCAAACTGCATACGAGGAAGCTTCAATGGTATCTCAAAAATGTATGGACACAACACTGCCAAGATCTAGACACTGTCATTCAGATAATACCTTGCATTCAGAAAGAATTTTTGTGGTGGGCTCAGGAATGTCACCTAAACAAGGGACTCTCTGTGACCCGACCAGAGGCGAGTCAGATTCTAACGACAGATGCCTCGGACAAGGCTTGGGAGCACACCTCAATGGAAAATGGGTGCAAGACACGTGGCCTGTCAGACTTCAACATTTGCATATCAACTTGAAGGAGATGTTAGCAGTCCAATTTGCATTGATGGCTTTCAAGGATTTACTTCACCCAGGACAGGTGTTGATTCAAACAGACAACACTACTGTCATGTGGTACATCAACAAGCAAGGGGGAACCCATTCGTACCTTCTTTGCAGGCAAGCGATGATTTTGTGGGAGACTGCTCTGTTTACACCTCAATCTTCAGGCAAGGTTTCTACCAGGAGCACAGAACTCCTTAGCGGATGTGTTGAGCAGACAAATTGTGGATCCTCACGAGTGGAAACAGGATCCTCATGTGTTTCAAAAGTTGACAGTGTTATGGGGGACTCCAGACATAGATCTGTTCGCTTCTCCACTAAATTACCAGTTGCCAAAGTTTTGCACAAAAATGTCTCATCCCACAGCTTGGAAGGTGGATGCTCTATCATTCAGTTGGAGCAATCTTCATGTCTATGCCTTTCCACCTCTGCCTCTCATTCCCAAGGTACTCCTGAAGGCCAGAATAGACAAGCCATCCATGATTCTGATAGCGCCGGATTGGCCTCGACAGCACTGGTACCCACTACTAAGGAGTTTGGTATGGGAGCCTCCATGGCCTCTGCCTTTGATTCCGCATCTTTTGTCTCAGGAGGGCAATCACTTCCTCAATGTCAAGATTCAGTCTCTGCATCTCACAGCCTGGCATATTCTGTTTTAGACCCTGGAGGGTCTCAACTTCCACAACAAGTTTTGAATGTTATTTTGGAGGCCAGAAGGCCTAGTACAAGGAAAGTTTACGCTGATAAATGGAGGAGATTTTTTCTTTGGAGCAAAGCGAAGGACTTTGATGTTTCCAAGCCTGATTCAAGTGTTTCTCTTCAATATCTTACTGAGTTATTGGACAAGGGTTTGTCTTTCTCCTCGATAAAGGTTCATGCTGCAGCCATTTCTGCTCACTATGACTGTGACCCTCCTTTATTTTCCCATTCTTTGTTTAAGCAATTTCTTAGAGGGGCAAAGAACATAAGACCCCATGAGCTCCTACTCCTGCTTGGGATCTCAATTTTGTGTTGGAAAAGCTTACTCTACAACCTTTTGAGCCTGCAGCTACTGCGAGTTAAAGTATTTATCATGGAAGACTGCTTTTTTGTTGGCCATTACCTCTGCAAGAAGGGTTTCTGAATTACAGGCCCTTATGGCAGTGGAACCTTTCCTGATTTTTCATAAGGATAGGGTATCTTTGCATACTAATCCTTCCTTTATGCCTAAAGTGGTTTCTAGTGTGGCCTTGAACCAAACTATTCATTTGCCTACTTTTTATGCAAACCCCCAAAATAAAGGGGAGAAGATTTTGCATACTTTGGATATTCACAGGCAGTTACGTTATTATTTGAGCAGAACCAAGGGGTTCAGGCAGTCTCAGCAGTTGTTTGTTTCTTTTGCTTTGGGTTCTCAGGGAAAACCTGTTTCAAAACAAACTATTTCTAAATGGATTGGGTTTTGTATTTCTTTCTGTTGTTCTCATCATGGTAAGGAGATTCCGGCTGGAATCAGACCTCATTCCACTAGAGCTACTGCCACTTCTACTGCCTTTCTAAGGGGGGTAGCTACAAAAGATATTTTGGAAGCAGCCACTTGGAGTTCAGTACATACTTTTTCCAAGCATTATCACCTTCCTCTTTATTCTAAGTCTAGGGCTGGATTTGCCACTGCAATATTACAGGGCATTTTAGCAGCTCCTAATGCTTTATGATTTTGCCATCCTCCCTTTACCTCTGCTTTGGGATTCTACCCATATGTAAGGACTGCAGCAATGTGAGATGAAGAACATAGTACAGTTTTGTACCTACCATAAATGTAGATGTTCAAGATCCACATTGCTGCAGTCCAATACCTCCCTCCTTCCCCTCTGTAGTTTGGCATGGTTATATGGTTTGGGTGATGGTTGTTGTTGGGCATGTTTTGGGAGGTATCCTGTTTTTGGGCTGTGGCCTTTCTTTTTAGGGCCTTCTGACATCTGGGGCAAGAAAAGACTGAGGATATGACGTCGGTCATGCGCTTTTATACCCTGACGCTCTGATGTCAGATCTGAGCGCCCATGACCGACGTCAGCCTAATACTTTGGTATTCGGGCCGACCGAGGACAGCGGACTACCCATATGTAAGGACTGCAGCAATGTGGATCTTCGAACATCTACATTTATGGTAGGTACAAAACTGTACTTTTTAGCTGCAGAAATGCACTCAGTTGACAACTGAGTACATTTCTGCAAAATCCACAATGGAGCCATGTCAGCCCCAAAAAAGGCTGCATGTGTGTCAGTTAGCATGCTAATGGCCAAATATGTGGCCATTGGCATAAAAAAGTTATGCAAAATTAATTAAAAACAATTTTTCTTTTTCGGGGGGATTTGATGTTTCACTGCAGTGCACACCCGCGCAAACGGGGTGCGCTGCATAAAACTGAAAACTGAAGCTTATAAGCCCACAATTGTGGGTTTTATGTAGTACATGGAATGACAATGCAGGGACCAGCAGACCAAAAACAACATGGCCACCGTGTAGTGGTTGCCAAGGGGGGAAGCTCAGTTTAAGAGATGTAACTAAGCATTAGTAGGCAATCCTATGTAAATGAGGGTTACAATACTGAATCACACTTCCACATAGCTAATAAGCACAGTCTGAGTAGTGTAAGACTTACAGACGGGGGAGGAACAGAGTAAGAGGTAGGTGACATCACAAGGGGGAATGATTGATATAAATGCATAACATTGGAGGGCAGTGTAACTTGACAGATGAAAAACACACATCAGGGAGAGAGGTGAGTCCAAACAGAACACTAGGAAAGTCAAGAAATAGAGGGTGTACACTATCGCTACACTCAAAGTTTCTTGATGTACGTGCATGCGCTCGTGTGCTCGTGTGAAAGGCAGGCTCACCATGTGTGAGCGTGTTGCAAACCGTTTAAAACGGTTTTGCTTGGCGGCACATGTGTAAGGCAATGTAAGCATCAGGAAGCCTGTTGCCTGATGTTTAAGGCTGTGTGTGCGGGTGTACGCACGTTTTAACATGAGTAAGCCGAGTCCAAACCGTGTAAGTATGTGTGCGCGCGTGTAAGCAACTGTGAGCGTGCTTATGCTGGTGTGCACATTGCTCCCCCTGAGGAAACAGAGAGGAAAAAGGAAACAACCAGATCACTAGGAAGCTGACAGGGAATACTGCTGGAGTTAATTGGTGATAACAATTAGAAGCAGGCAATTACACAGGCAGATTAGAAGCCCAACCCAGCACTTAAAACACTTCAAATTGCAGTGCAGGGTGTTTCTCTCAAGCGATACTGCAAGAAAGGAGTAAGCTATCAGAATTGAAAACTGAAAAAGCTGAACTCAGAGCAGAAATGCTAGGGGCTGCTATAGCTGTTATAATCAGACATAGGCAAATTGCTGAGGGTGGTGACAATGCAGATGCTGACAGACAACCCACAGTGAGGAGACAGAGAAGAGTATATAGGCCAAGGGTCACCTACCATGGGTTACATGAGCTGGAGATAGTAGAGCGCTACAGAGTGGACAGAGACCTCCTGCAGCAAATTGTTGAGCTCTGCACGCCACGCCTCATACACAGAACCAACAGAGGGGAACCCATCCCAGTGGAAACCAAGGTATGTGTTGGCCTAAGAATACTAGCAACAGGTACCTTCCAGAGACCAACTGGCGATATGATGGGGATATCACAGGCATCAGCCTCCAGGGTACTGCACCAGTTCCTGGATGCCATGTCAGCACATGTCGGTGATCATGTATATTTCCCCAATGACCGTGAGGTTGTGGCCAGCAATATGCGTCTCTTCCAGCAAATAGCGGTATACCCTGAGGTACTAGGTGCAATAGACTGCACGCACATACGCATCAAAGCACCAGCTGGTGAGCAGGGTAGAGCCTACATTAACCGCAAGGGCTTCCCCTCCATCAACTGCCAGGTCGTGTGTGATGCCCAGGGCATAATAATGAATGTGTGTGCTGGCTGCCCTGGGAGCTACCACGATTCCCACATCTGGCATTTGATGCAGCTGTACCAATCATTTGCCAGTGGGGACTTCCCACACGGACACCTAGTGGGGGATGCAGGTTATGCACTGGAGCCGTGGCTGATGACACCCATCAGAAATGCACACACACCTGAACAGGAACGCCATAATGAGGCACACGCACAAACACGTAATGTCATAGAGCGTGTGTTTGGGCTGCTCAAGTCACGGATCCGGTGTCTGGACACATCTGGTGGAGCCTTGCAGTACACACCAACTACATGTACCCAAATGATCATGATATGTGCCATGCTACATAATATGATCCTGCGAAAACAGCTGCAGTAGGACCAGCATAGGGCAGGCCAAAACAGCCCCCCACCATTGCCAAGGCCATCACAGGCAGAGCGTGACTCTGAGGAGGAACAAACTGAGCCTGCCCCAGTAGGCAGAAGGAGGCGTGCCCAGTATGCCCTGGCCTTGGCAAAGAGGCAACGCATAGCACATACACTGGCTCAGTAGGAACCCGGGAATGATACCCCTCCGACTCACTCACATAATAACATGGATGCTTAAAATGACATGACCTGCTCACACACATGTACAGGAAGTGTGAAATGTGCATCCGACAGAGGCAGCCCTGCAGCACTACCTGAGGCATGAATGCCATGTGTCAAGCAATACCCTAGGGTGTATAGACTAGTATGAACCTATGAACCAATGATGATACACATTATAAAGGACACACATGGTCATCACAAATCCCCCTCAAATGACAGTAGGAACCATGTTTTGAATACACATAAATGCCCAGGATCACACACATATCCCAAACAGCATACCAAACACACATACGTATTGCCAACAAGCATCCTGATGGGTGCTGTGCAAACCCCCCCCCCCCACAATGACATGTACCTCCCCCAGCAGATTGCTGCCACACTGACATGATGTCAGCCTTACCACAGGAATTTCACACTGAGCAGTGTACAACAACACTGGCTGATGTCAACAAAGGTGTTTCTTGAATGGATGCTACGAACCACCACCCCAGAACCATGATGATCTCAGTCTGCCCAGCTATGGAAAGGATCAACATATACTGCAGACATACAGATATTGTGGATCTACTGAAACTGGACACCACCCAGTGTGACTGTCTGATGTTCACATCATGCCCCCAAACATGTACGGGTCTTGTGAAACACTCATGAAGGCCATTGATGAGGGCAATGTGGTCCACTCAGCATAGCCGGACCTTGCAAATGCTGCCACACATTACCCTATGTGTTCATCATAGATATGCCCACCAGCTGACATATAAACACATATGTCACCAGAGGTGATGCAAACCAGACCACGGACAAAACTGACATGGTGAGACATGCTGCATCCCATACAAAAACATGTCACAAGCAACACATAGTTCACAAAGTCAGTGCACTTAACAGGCACAGCCCCTAAGGCCCAACACAATGCGTGACACACCTGTAATAGGTGACCCCCATAGTCAGACATACTGATGTCCCACACACCAGACTGAACAAGAATAAGGTGTCAGTATGCTGGCTGCTGTGTGCGCGAATCTGCCACATAACACAAGCAATGAGGACATCCCACAGCAAGTACAATCATGTCCCACTCCTTCTTCATGCTGGTGTGAACAACCTGAGACATGCATCCCTGGACTACATGTAAAGAGACATACAGGAGATCTCGGATACAGTAGGCCAGGCTGGCATGACAATGATTCTGAGCAGTATCCCACACTCACCAAGAATGATGCCATAACACAGAGACAGAATGATCAGCGTTAATAAATGTCAAAATCCACAGTGTCATACCAAGGTAATCCAATGTGTGTCTGCCTGGAATGACATGCTCAACAAGCCACGCTGCTGTGCAAGGGATGGCCTGCATCCTACACCCCTGGGCTTCACGACATTGGCAAAGGCACTTGGCACACCCACAGTGTCTCGTGTATGCAAGGAACCACAAACAGCCTTCAGGAAGACACTGTACAATATGAATGTCACTCCAAACACAGTCATATTGAGTGACATCCACTACCCAAACATAGAATGGGAATACTATGCAAGCCCTAACTCGCTAGGCCCGAGTTACCTGGAATACATAATCACAAATGCTATGGAACATAATACTCAATGTACCCACTACAGGAGAAAATGTACCAGACCTGATCATCACAAACATGGGGACAGTATGCTCCAAACCGTGAGTATATCCATCATTGGTGAGATCAGACCATGAAGAAAACACAATGGAGATACACATCCTGGCCACACACTGCACCCAGAAAATACAACCACAGAGAAGAACAACTCGAGAGGCAACACCACACATTGCAAGACTGGAGAGGTATCCCCCAAGGCCACAGAGACAGTGTACAACACAAACCATGCTGCTGAAACACTTACAAATGCTTACAAGAACCACCCCTGGAAATGCATGGAGTGAGCAATACGAGATATCATCAAGACCCTGCTCACCAAAGGCATGTGGACATTCAGGTGGACCACAGCCATTAACAAAACGTACAACAACAGGAGAAAGCTAACACATGACAGAGCTACATCCCTAACAGAGAAGGCGTCTCTGATCATTACAAGTAAACAACTACAATCACTCATAATATCATACAAGGCCACCAGTGAGAGAGGTATGGCCAAATACAAAACAGACAATCATGAGGCCTTCTTGAGCTATATTAGAAACATGGGTTGAAACACACGGATATGCTTAGAGGTGGTCAAAACTGATACAGTCATTAATGAATCCAAAGACATTGCCAAACTACTGGCAGACAGGTTCAGTGCATATCCCCCCCTCCCCCACAAAGGGTGAAACATGTATCCCAGCAGAGTGTATCCTCCCAAATATAACAGATGGCCATGTGAGAGCAGTCCTCTCCAAAGCAATAGTAACAGCATCAATGTGACCGTATGCTGTCCCCAGCTGTGTGCCACACAAACCCAATGATGAAGTAAACACACACATAAGGCAGCTGTATTATCCTAGCCACAACACAGGATACGTACAAAGTGTGGCACATGGCGACCGTGGTCACACTCCACAAAGGCGCTGATACTACGGAACCTGTACATTACTGCTCCATAAGCATGATGGTCCCACTCTGCAAAGCCATGGTGAGGAACATAATTGACGTGACAGATAAAGACATAGGGGATCCACAGACATTGGAGCCTACCCTATCTGTCTATGTCAAGGGCAGATCATGCCCCATGAACCATTCCAACTTAAATGAAACAGTCACTAAGGCCACTGATGAGGGTAACTCAGTGCACACAGCCTACTGTTATCATGCCAAATGTCACGACACATTACCCCACACGGGCATCATACAAAAGATCACCAGCTTATATGTAAACCCATATGTTACAACATGACTTGCAAACCAGCCCAAGGAAACAACACACAGGGTTAGAATTGGTGGTGCTGTGTCAGACTCCAAGCCGCTCACTAAGCTGAGTCCCACAGGGCTCAGTCCTCTGTGCTGTCCTGTTTGTCATCCATGTGTGCGATGTACAGGCAAACATAGGGTGATTGTGGCAGACAAGGTGTGCAGATGACAGCCAAATGTGCGCCATATATAATATCCCAATGGACACACACAATCTTCCGAGATGCCTCATGGGAACAGATAACTGGTGACAGAGCCATGTCCATAGGCTAAATGCCAGGTAATGTATAGTCATACCCTTCATGAAGAACAAGGTAACCCCAGATTGACACATAGGTGATACTACACTAATCATGGGAGAGGTCAACAGGGGCTTGGGGACCCATGTAGACAACAAACTGTCATCTGACACTCACATTGCCACAATGGTTAGGAAGACATGCTACATTGCCCACCTGACTATGAAGCGATTCACATACACATCAGGTGAGGTCATCGTGTCCCTGTATACCTCACTTACCAGGGCAATGATTGAGTACAACGCCCCAGTCGGAATATATCATACCTGACTCCTGCAGCTGTTTGAAAGACCTCAGAAACCCCTCACCAGAAGGGTAAGGTCGCTCATACATTTGTGATATGCATCCGACAGATGAAAGGCCAGCTCCATACAGTCGCATACTGTCTTCACAAAGGTGATCTGTGCCTGACATACGAGGCCATGTCCAACACGGATTAATGGACATGCTCTACCTCCATAACTACACATCTGCCAGAGACACGTGAGCAAGGGTTCTGAACTGCAGCACAGATGTAGATATGACGTGCTGGAGTGACAGATGCAATAGCCAGAGACACCACACAGTATGGAACGTAGTCATGATCCATGTGAGGTGGAGCCCCTCACTGCCTCTGTACATTAAGACTCTGGATGGGTGGACTGGAGATTGTATGTGTACCCTGGCGATCTTCCCTGTGTCAGTGCTGGACAAAGACACAACAGACCAATGTGTATAGACATTCCCAGCCTAAGGGGAGTTGAAAGCCACACACAGTCCAGCTAGGCCTGAAAATGTCCCAGGGCAGATAGCCTAGTATGAACCTATGAACCTACACAAGATGGTATGTGCAACCCACACAGCTTGTTCCTGTTGTAAGTCCTTGATATCTGAACATAATGCAACATGGTATGATGTGCACAACTGCACCCTAACCATGCTTTTCTGCTCACTAGGGAAATGTACGGAAGTGACAGGACTACAGCCAAGGACACTGTCCACAGCCAAGGACACTGTCCACCACAGTGAAAGTACTGTACCAGTACACTATACAGTAATACAGTGTTATGTCAGTGTTAACGGATGTTGACATCTGTATGCAAAGTATCCCATGCAAACCCTGCAGGTACAGTACAATCCCTGTGTTGTTGACACACAAAGCAGGTGGACAGTAACTACACAACATGACACACAACACACAACCATATATGGGCGATATCTGTTGACTTTCACACCCAACCACAAATGTGATGGGCTGCAGAGTTCAACATATGGAAATCTCACACTGGGCATGCTCACACACGTAGATAAATGAGACATATATCAGACAACCTGCCATGGTACGCCTGAACTGGGCATGCTCACACACTTAGGCCAGATAACAGTTTTGTGCATGGCCACACATCTGGCATTTGTACGTGTTAGTCCAGGACAGTACAACAGCACAGCAATCTGCCCAGTACTCACAGTTAAATGACCACAGAAACAGATGTAATATACTGGACCCCCCCCATATGCAAACATCAACCACATCCATGTGTGTGCGGGAAATGTCCCTATTAGCAACTGTGAAAATACACTACAGGATGCACATTCCCCTTTCTAAACACTGATGATGTCAGCACTCTATAAGTATATTAGGTGAAGGGAAGACCCCCCCCCCAGTAATCCGTATAGCGCGCTCTGCTAATGCTTTCGTTTCAAGTGTTATAACATAGTTAGATAGGGGTTTGAATCCTGCAAATGGCAAGTGTGTGTGTGAGTGGGGTTAGTGAGTGTGCAGAATGCTGGGAGTGAAATGTGCCTTTTGCCAACTGGGAGAACACACTACAGGGTGCACATCCCTCTTCCCAAACACAGATGATGTCAGCACCCTATAAGTACAGCATTAGAAAAGATTCCTCCCAGTAATCCATATAGCGCGCTCCGCTAATGCGTTCGTCACAAGCATCATAACATAGTTAAGTAGGGGTTTGAATCTGGCAAATGGCAAGTGTGTGTGTTAGTATGAGTGGGGTTAGTGAATATGCAGACTGCTGGGAGTGAAATGATCCTTTTGCCAACTGGGAGAACACACTACAGGGTGCACATCCCTCTTGCCAAACACAGATGATGTCAGCACCCTATAAGTACAGCATTAGAAAAGCTTCTTCTCAGTAATGCAAATAGCGCGCTCTGCTAATGCGTCTGTCTTTAGTGTCATAACATAGTTAGGTAGGGGTTTGAATCTGGCAAATGACAAGTGTGTGTGTAGGGGGGTTGGTGTATGTCTGTATGAAAGTGAAATCCCTTTTGCCAACTGTGCAAACACACTACAGGGTGCAGATTCCCCCTTCTAAACACTGATGTTGTTAGCATCCTCCAAGTACAGCAGGAGAAGGGAAACCTTCCAGTAATGCAAATAGCGCGCTCGGCTAATGCGTTCTTCTCTAGTGTCATAACATAGTTAGGTAGTGGTTTGAATCCTGTAAAGGGCATGTATGTGTGAGTTGGGTTAGTGTGGGTGCAAACTCGTGGGAGGAACATGTGCCTTTTGGCAACTGGGAGAAAACACTACAGGGTGCACAGTCCCCTCCCAAACACTGATGATGTCAGCACCCTTCAAGTATAGCAGGAGAAGGGAAACCTCCAGATAATGCAAATAGCGCTTTGCTAATGCGTCCGTCTCTAGTGTCATAACATAGTTAGGTAGGGGTTTGAATCCTGCAAATGGCAAGTGAGTGTGAAGGGGGGTTAGTGTGTGTGTAAGTCTGTATGAAAAAACATCCCTTTTGGCAACTGGGAAAACACACTACAGGATGCACATTCCCCTTTCTAAACACTGATGATGTCAGCACCCTATAAGTATATCAGGAGAAGAAAAATCTCCCAGTAATCTGAGTAGTGCGTTCTGCTAATGCGTCCGTCTATAGTGTCACAACATAGTTAAGTAGAAGTTTGAATCTTGCAAATGGCAAGTATGTGAGTGGGGTTAGTGTGTGTGCAGAACGCTGGGGGTGAGATGTGCCTTTTGCCAACAGGGGCTACACACTACAGGGTGCACATTTCCCTTAACAAACACTGATATTGACAGCACCCTATACAGACAACATGACAACAGACAACTGCCAGTACTCATTATAGTGCTACATGCTACTGTAACACGCACATGTTCCAGAACATACCTAGATAGTGTTTTGAAACCTGCATGTGGCAAGTGTGTGGATGTGGGATGTTTGTGTGTGTGCATTTCCGTATGGAAAACATGTTGGATGTGGCGATCAGGGAACCACAGTACCTGATGCACATTACACTTTAAAACTACTGAGGTTGCCTGCACCCTATGAGTACAGGTAGAGAAGAGGAACTATGTAGTAATCCAAATAGTGCACTTTGCAAATGTGTACCTGTCACGTGTCGAGACCTACTTATGTAGGGTAATAAATCATGCATTACCTGTGTTTGTGTCACCTGTTGGTGTGTCACTGCTGCTGCTGCTGATGCTTTTGGTGCTGTGAAGCTACAGTGATTTTTTTTTTTATCACTGCCTTTCTCTTTCTCTTTCTCTCTCTCTCTCTCTCTCTCTCTTTCTCTGTCAGTTTGGTGCAATGAATGTATTGCATGTGTGGAGTGTTAGTACTGGATGCTTTTGTAGGTATCTGCATAGGTCCATGTGATGGCCTCTGCACCAATTGTAAGGCAGCATTTGCTAATTGCATGCAGCCAGTTGTGTACTGATTGCATGTCTCACTGTGATTTCAGGACAGTGCTATAAAAGGGTATGTGAGATAGGCGTTGCCCTTTCAGATTACAAGGGCATGGACCATGCTGGTATGCTGTGGACAGTGTTCTGTGAGTGTAAAGGTTGGTAAGTCTCTCATGATTCATGCTGTGTTGTAGATTCAGGTTGCTGCATTTCTCTCGCCTTTTCCCTGTAGTGAGTGTGTATGCATACTGACACCTACAAGTATATTTACATATGTATTGATATATCTATATATATATATATATATATATATATATATATATATAGATATATATGTACATATACATACTTTCATATATGTACATCAGCTTACATTATTAACTACAAGCTAACAATTAGCAGGGCTGTTTCTGTTAACACTAAACTATTATGGGAATCCAGTAATTAGGACAGTAAAAGTCTACCTGACATGCTTTGGGTAGTACACATCCTATATTGCCTCTATATTAATTCATACTATTACATGTTATATTTATTTTAGCACTATGTTCTTGTATGAGAGTCATGGCTTAGTGGTAAGTCATACAGACTAGTGTTACCTGGGTTCGGGACTGACAGTGGGATTTTATTTTGCTTTCGAAATGAGTACAGGACCTGTCAATCAAAGTGCTAAAGGCACTTTTAAGCACTTAAAACCAGGTCTGCGCTTGTTTGCGCGGAGCTCACGCATGCGCACTGGCGTTGAGCTCCGCTAACACACGCGCACACCCACGCTATTTTCTTTGAAAGAAAAGAAAAAGGGGTGACAGGAAAGTGGTGAAAAAGGGGTCACGAAGAGGGTAAGACAGTAGGGAAACAAGCTTAGGATTTGCAGGAGGGATGTAGGTAAGGCCCATAGCTGCACATGTCTTTATCAGCAACAGCTGGGCATTTGTATGTAATTTCGTGTGACATTTGAAACCTTCCACCCCTGAGAGAGGTGTCAGGACAACATTAATACCTGTTGTACAGCCAGTTGTAATTAAGTTTCAATGTCCAGCGGACATGTGTGCAACATGGACAGCTATGTATGGAGCATAATTTTTTTGTGGGTACAGAGTGCCCTTTTTTTTTTTTTTTTCAGGTGAGAGTGGTATGTCAGGTGAAGGTAGTCGGTATAGCTGGGGAGGTAGGTTGGGTAGGTTAACAGACAAGACAGACACGACGCATACAGGGGCGGTGTATGAAATGTGTGGGGGAGTTACAGAATTGACGGGGACGGAGGTTGGGATATCCAGAGCCCATGAGCCCACAGATGGCAACAGTGGAACTGATATCCCCACCCATAGACAGTTGCCACTGTTCCTTCACAGCCCAGGACGGGGCTGTGCTGGGGGCTGTGCAGGCGGGACAACGGGCATGCCCGTAAGCTGTGCCACCCGGGCCTCAAGCTGGCGTAGGGGCCCAAGAACAGAGTCCTGAATCTCCCTTCGCAGCACAGACCGGACACCTTGGAGGGTGAGTTGATGGGCTCCTCCAGCCACGCTTGCAGAGGGGGGACGGGCCCCATCCCCTTCAGCGCTTCCACCCGAAGGTGGCACAGGGCCACCGGAGGAGGGTCTAGCCTGTGCACTAGTGCCAGGTGCACTCGCCAGATGAGGTGGGAGAGGTGGGTCTGCTGGGACCCGCCTTCCCAAGCATTCTAGGTTTGGGAGTATGTCATGTTAGTTTGGGTTAGTAGCATATCATTCTATTCAAATTAGTTGTAACAGCATGCATTGGTATTCCCATTAAACAAACACCCAGATATTAACACCATTGAACAGCAGGCATATCACATGCATTATTTGAACAGCAATACACAGTCAAACAACATGCAGGGTTGATTAATGGCAACAGGCCATCAGGTTTGCAGGTATGAACAGGGCACATGCACCAACGGACATGCATATATTTATAAACCAACAGGACAAATGTCCATGGGTAATACAATTTACACATACCAGTTACAAGTGAATTTTTTCAGTTGCAGTTAGAGGGTGGGGTGGAGAAAGAAAATGTTGACACATTCATAACAAATACATTTCCTATACAGTTGTAATAGAAACACAATTAAGTTGTGGGTGATGATTATAAAATGATATTTAATTGACTGTCATGCTAGAACTGTTACAGATACGTCACTATACAAGTTCTTTTGAATCTGTCAGATACAACATTCTGCTACATTTTCATGACAGGGCAGGGGACAACTGTGGATGTTTAGTATGTCAGACAATCATTCATACTATCTGAAATTTGTTGACTGTGATCACCATATACAGATTTTTGGTTACACATTCCAGATTCAGACACATTGTAATCGGGTTGGGATGTTCAGTTTTAATTCCCACATGCATTTAGTTCTGTACTGACAGACTGCAGTATATTTATTCCAGAGTTATTACTACTGTATTTGTTGATACATGACCCTTTCTCTCACTCTCACACATCGTGCTATTTCACAGTTCAGGTTGGTACTTCTAGGCTTTATTAACATATTAGACCTGTGGTTATTCAAACACTTTCCAGCAGCCTCACTTCTGTCATGATTCAGCATTTCAACAGAGGATATATCTCACATGTGATAAATTCAGCTTCTGCAGCTGTACTCTTCAGACTACTGCAGGTTGTACTAAATTTAATTAATGGTGGGACATCTGTATTACAGACTGTTTATGTCTGTCAATTATATTTCCAGTTTCACTTACATACTGCTAAACAGTTATTTCATGCAGCCATACCTGCACACTTACACTTGTTGCTTGCACATTCTATTACTTAATGACTACACTGCACTGTTCTGCTAACTGCCACACTTTCATATTTATTTACAAGTACTAGGTGGGGTTACTGACCTGCATGGTGGCGCAGCCACACCAGCCTGCTATCATGGGCCCTGCGGTTCGCAGAGCGGACTCCTGCAGCTGTAATACAAAACAAGTAATATTGGAATACACATCTCCATGGTATTAGCTAGTTGAATTCCTTACATACATAGTAAAATGTAACTTACTCAGTAATGGGGCATTGGGCATATCCCGGGCCTCCTGGATCCATTGGTTCAACTGGTCTTGTTTGCATCGCTTCAGGTCCGCATGGTGGTGACGAACCTGCTCACCAGTCCGTGGAATACCAGTGGCACTGGTGAGATCATGAGCCAACTGGTCCCATGCCTCCGCCCTGTATGCTCCCCATGAGATCTGGCCCTGCATGAGTTGGGCCTCATGATGATGGACTAGGAGCCAGACCATGTATCTGGACTCCTCAACGCCCCACCGCTGTGCTCGAAAGCAACGTCCCTCCCCTACTCCACTCATTCTGCCTGCAGGTCTGTTCTACAATCGTTTATGCTGTGTATTCCCGCCTATGGGGCTTATATATGCCGATTTTCCCACACATTTCTATGATTGGCAGTTTTGGAATTGTATCAGCTTCACAGAAACTGCTTTATCCTGCTCCATTTTGGATTAAATCCTATATATATGCTATTTCTGCATTTCTAGGTACTGCTGTCATGGCTTAGTTGTTTAGTCCCTTAACTCTAGTGCATGGTATCCTGGGTTCAAATCTGATCACTGCTTTTTATTTTTTATGACTGTCTAGGCAGGCTGAGGGGTGTGTCTGTGTAAAGGCAGTTTTGATACAGCTTGCTTAATGTTGCCCAGCGGTTAGCTTGTGGGCGCGGTGCGCACCTCCGCGCAAACGGGTTGCACTGGTTTAAGCCTTATTTGGCTGTTAGCACGCATATTAAGCTGAGCACAGCTAGTTGCACACAGTTTGAGCGTGTTAAACCAGTTGTAGCTACGGGCAAGCATTTTGCAACCTTTGAAACACTGCTCACCTACGGGCAGTCTGTCTCAACTTGTTTGACAGCAGATTAGCTATGGGTACATTTCTAATTTATTTTCATCTCGCATTACTTAAAATTATATGGCCCATTTCATTCCATTTTACAAAAAATCTACTTTTACATGTGTACATATATGTCAGGGGCCTTTTTGTGCTTATTTACAAAAAAAAAAAAAGGATGTTGTGTGGGCTCGAACCTTGCCTGCCTGCTCTTAAGCCGAAGTCTCTACCGTTATGCTATTACTTCTTGGCTTAATTTGCATGTTTAGTTCTTATATCCTTTTCCACTGATTGCTAACTGCAGCTCTTACGGCACGCACGCGCTGCGCACTCATAAGCAAACATCTACGGGGTTTAAAAAAAATAAAAACTGTTTTCATTTTTACATTTTATGATAACTGTTTACATTTTTACATTTTATATTCCTGGTCTGTGGGGGCATGTGTTGTGTAGTGTTTCTTCACATTTCCATGTCCTCTCTCGTGGGTGTTTACTTTTTGCCATTGTAGCCTTCTGGGGGCATGTCCGCTTGTAGGGCTTGGCCTACAGACACGCCCCCTACTGGCTTACACGGACCGTGTAAGCCTTGAGTGTGATTCAGCATGCCTCATGCATATGCATGAGATGCTGACATCACACAGTTTAACTGCAGCCTCCGTGTAAGAGTTATAACTCTTACACGGAGGCTTCCTGAATCCTGCCCACTATTTTACAATTACCTTACATGGATTTCAGTATTTTTTATTTATCTATTTAACTGTCCTGCTATTAATTTTACAAAAACTGTTTGACTAATACCATCTGTGATTTTATTTATTTTTAAAATTCAGAACTTTAACTGTTTGGTGTTACTATACAATTATAACATATGTTTATTTATATTTGCTGTTGTCTGCCTTTTGCTTTTGTGCATTGTAAACAAATGTACTCTTGATGAAAAGAACACAGATACATGGCTGTCTTGTATATGTATATCTTTATATAAGCATGTCATGTCCCTACCATCCTAGCATGCATGCTTAACCATTTTCAAAACATAAACATATTATAAAATATATTTCTTTTGCACAGATTAACTGTGTATGCAGGAAATTCCCAGTCTTTGTCAGCTGAGCTAATTTATTTCCTTTATCCTGCAACTGCTGTTGAATTTCCTGTGATGTTGCATGGTCTTTCTGACATTCTTTAGTAAGCTGTTCTGCTGAATTTGAAACTCCTATGCACTTTTGAAAAGATGTGTGTATAACTTGTCTAAGCTTCTTGAACTCATTGTGTCTGTCTTTTAGAAGTTTATTACATTTCTTTGTAACAAAATGTACTAGAGTTTCTATCAGTAACTGATTTGACTGTTGTTGCAACTCCGAAATAAACCTTTTACATCTGGTAACAGAACATAACTGTCTAACATTTGAATATAATGTCAACATATTAACTTTTCTTGGTTCTTTACCTTTACAATTTTTGTCTGTACAGTCTAACCTTTGGATAATGTCATGCACTGTATTTTTATGACATTGTACACACAATAAATATTTTTATACCACACATGATTTTATTTCAGATACCAGTATCAGAAGGCTGCGTGTTCGAATCACGTCAGGGTCACCATTGAAAAATTATACTGAGCTGCTTACTGCTTGCTTGCTTGCTGTGGGATTTGAAGTCTTCTTAAGACACACAGTCTTGCTGTGCTGTTTACTGCTGAATCAGAGACACATAGCTCTGCATGACTCCATCTGTAGTCTGTTTAAAGCACCATGCCTTTTAAATTGCACACTGATAAAGAAATATATTTTGCAGCTATAAGCACAATTACAGATAACTTATTTTATAACAAACCGCACATAGTCTGTCAGATTTGTAGCATATATTTGCAAAGTTTTCATTCATTACAGATATGAATGATGACTTCTACAAAATACCTCTCTCTGTCCTTCTCTCACATAACTGAACTACTACAATAGCGATATACAGAGCTAGTCACGCAGACATTTCCTCTTGGTATGTTTTTCTGGCCTTATGTGGGAAGTCACATAATGTCTGTTTTTAGACTTTTCTATTGTCCTTTTGTGATTTAAGCACTTTTGCTGATGTGAGGATGCCATTCTGAAAGGAAACATCTGTATAAGCTGTTCCTACTAGAAAAACATCACATATTGCTGAATTTATAAAAAAGGATATCTGTTAATTGATATTTGTTCTACAAACATGAGAAAATCATGTAATGCTTGTTTTCCAGTATTGCTTTGTTAGGCATTTTCTGATGCTGTGAAGAGAAGCCTGTCTGTTATACATATAGTATGAATGCACATTGTAAACTCTATACGTATATTCAAGCAAACTTTTTCTTTCAGCATATTTACAACAGAATTAATTTCACTCTTATATTCATAATATCTAACAAATGATGTAAGATTTTTTTTTAACAAGTCAAAATACTTTCACTTCTGAAGTCCAGATACTGGTTCACTTTTAAGCACTAAGTCAGCTAATGATTATTAGTTATACTGTGTTCAGTCTGATACATGTTGTGTAAAGTCAAATGTTCCCATTTGATTAAAAATGCAAATTTTTTTAATTTAACAGTTTTCATCCTAGACTAGTATGGATTACACTGGGGAAGAGATTGCCATTGTGGGAATAGGCTGTAATTTCCCAGGAGGTAAGAGTGCACTCATTATAACAACATAAATATGTACTTTGAATATGTGAGGCATTTATTAGTTGGTCTGTGTTGATGTACATTATGTTTGAATAAATGCATACATAATTTAGTCCATCATGGTCCACATCCTTTCTCTGGAAGTAGATTCATATATGCCTGTGCTTTCAAGAGGCAAAATTAATTTAAAGTAACAGAAAGTGTGGTACTGTATCCCTTTACTACATATTGTAGAATACGTTTATGTCTAAAAGCAAATGTTTCAAACTATTGCATAAGCATAGGTTCGTTGGTGTTTACTAGGCTAACGGCCTTTTTAAACCTAGGTATGCACCTCAAATCTCTGATAAGTTCTGGTACCCATGATAAGTTTAAGCAAGGCTTGGGAGGTGAAACATTTACAAGCAGGGGCTTGGGAAATTAACCACTTACATGCTACTTGTGTCTGTTAGAGACATAGGTGCTAAACCAGGGATAAATTTTCCGTTCACCATCCAGTTGTCCAAGTTAAACTTGATTTGAGTTAGGGAGATACTCTGCTTTACATGGATGGGGAGCCTGTTCCAGAGAAGGGGTAGTCTCTGGGATACATACCTCTCTCAACAGCAGGGCCTATTTATATCTCAGGCAAGGCTTACGTCTTTAGAATGGGTAATTGTGGTGCTGTTTGTTCTGTGGATATGCAGGAGGTCCATCAGGGTGGGTCTCATGTGATGATGCCTTGTATGCCAAGCATATATCTCCCCTCAGCAGCTTGTAGAAGACAGAATCCAGGGATTGGACCTTGAGGCAGTCTGCATAGGGCATGTTACTTATGCCCAGTATGATTAATTTAGACAGGTATTGCTAGATTCTTTTTATCTTACAAAGCAAGATAATCTTGTTCTTGTTTATACTTTCAGGAACATCAACAATTGAGGTGATGGTTACAAAATCCATATACTTAGTATTATATTTGCTTCTGGACTGCAGCTAGGGAGAATATGACATGGAGGCCGGGATTCTTGATGATTTTATGTCTAGCAGAAACCTCTTTCTCCAGGCTTGTGTCATGTTTAACAGAGTACATTTCCTAATATTTGAAGGATCCATGCTCTGTGTATTTGAATTTACTATACCACTGCAGCTGTGTTACTGGCATGCAAAGTACTTTTAAATAGATCTACCAGCAGTAGCAATCTAACTTTTCAGGGATGCTGGTTTCACTGGTGTTCCCATCACAATGTCTGAGCTACATAGTTTAAAACCACAGAAAGCAACCTGTCAGTGCAGGGTTACACTGCCGTCACACATTTAGTCCAGCTACTGCACAGGCATGAACTAAAGGTGGAGGTGCCTCAGTCTACTTCAGTAACAAACTCACCTCAAGGATGGTTAAACAAGATGATGCACTTGAGCTTCACCACATCCAAATTACCATATGGAAATCCCTTACCAAATTGTGCAAGGTGTGGGTCACCCTCTCATACTTAAACCTACTGGAGACACTAACCATTCAGCCAAATACTATATTCATGGGTGACTTTAACTGCCCCGTTATAAACTGGGAGTCATACAGAGTCCCATGCATACAGGCCTAGGGATTCCCAGGTATTTTAAACCCAAACACCCTGGAGGATGCTGCACCCCTGCCATTGTAATATCCTCTCTGGCAAAGTTGGACCATCAAACTGTCTCCTTTGAAATAAAAATCAAACCTGGAACTCCAGCTAACCCTATAACATTTAAGAACTATTCTAAGGCAAACTTATTATTATTAAATGATGTTGTTGTTGTTATTGTATCTTTCGGCTTTTCCCAGTTAGGAATGATAAACTGGCAAAATTTAAAGCCCTCCAAACACTGACAACACTTCTGTCTTTGCAGAATTGCTCATAGATGTTCTGTACAATTGTGTTAATAGATGCAGAGAGACATCCATGGCTACCAGAAATGAGCTTGGAGCAAACTTAAAAAACAAACCATCCTGGTAGAATCCAAACATCAGTTATTTTTACAACAAAAGGAATAAAGTTGTGACAAAAATTAGGAACTGCTTTGACCAGTGCGATAAAAACTCTCTCATTAATCTAAACAAACAAACAAACAAATCAACAAACCAAAGCCAAGGTTGAGGTAAAAATAGCCTTCCAGGCCAAGGACAACTATAAGGTTTTCTTTAGCCATGTCTCCAACCTCAAAGGCAGTATACATCAATGTGTAGACCTAATGGTAAATGAAACCACCTACATGGAGAGAAAAGATGTAGCAAATCTATTGTCTGAAAAATTCAGCTAAAATTTTATTCCCCTCTTCCTCCCAGCCACTCCCAAAAATACCATCAAACATACCCCCCTCCCCAACTATCACTAGGGAGCAGTCCAAAATGCACATTCCAAATCCCAGAACACTGCATCAATGGGCTCTAATAATGTCACAGAATGCCTCCTAAATAGCATGAAACATAAACCTTTAAGACCACTGGAGTCACCATTTAACTGTATCCTCCAAATAGGCTTTGGGACACATGAAATGAGAACTGCAACAGTTATCCCTTTGCACAAGGGTGGGTAATCAACGGATCCTGGTAACTTCAGACCCATAAATCTACCTAGTCTCAAATACAAAGCCATGGAAAGAATTGTTATGGAAGTGGCTAATAATGACATAGGAAACCATACTCTGGATCCAACCCAGTTTGGTTTCTTCAATAGCAGGTTATACCAACTCAATCTGGACTTCTTTGAGAAGGTCACCAAGGTAATGGATGAGGGCAAAACAGTGCATACTGCCTACCTTGACCTGGTGAAGGTATTTGATGCAGTACCCCACTCAGGCATTGTAAACAAATTCATGGAATTAAGCATAAACCCCTGTGTTAATCACTGGATAGCCTGATGGGTCTCAGATATAACCCGGGAAGTTAGGGTAGGGGATACACCTCCATAAAGAGGCTGGTCACTGATTGAGTCCCTCAGGACTCAGTTCTGAGTGTTCTCCATTTTTGGCATCTACTTCTCAGAGGTCAAGGACAATGCCAGGGGCCACTGGCTGACCAAGTCTGCAGATGATTGCAAACTATGAGCTATCATAGAATCCTCCATGTCACTAATTTAAACAAGAAGGTCTATCACAGACAAATGACCAGTGCAAGAGCCATGGTTTAAAACTAATTACCAAGAATTGCATAACAGTGCTCATTGGGAAGTTAGCTATTCCAAGAAATTATGTCAGTGATAAAATACCCCTAAGAGTTGATCCAGTAGTCAGGGATTTGGGGATATATGTAGACAGTAACCTTTCGACCAATGTGTATCGAAGTTAGTAAGGAAATAATTCTGTCTTGTTCAGCTTATAGGCAAGGGTATAACATCTAGGTCCAAGTAAATCATTTTTACACTGTATTCAGCTTTCATCAAATCAGTCGTTGAGTACAGTACCCCCCTTCGGTATGTACCTGACCAGGCACATGCAACAAATAGAATGTCCATAGAGGTTCCTCACAAAAAGAATATAGGGCATTAACAACATGTCCTATGCAGATCTTCTCAAAGGCCTGTCTCTATACTCTGTTTACTACAAACTGTTGAGGGGTGATCTATGTCTGGCATACAAAGCATCTTTGGAACCTGCTCTGGTGGCCCTTTTGCATATCTGCAAAATGAATAGCATCAGAACTACCCAATTTAGGGACTTAAACCTTGCTTGCAACATAAATAGGACATGCTGGAGGGAGCGGTATATGTCCCAGAGAATACCACTTCACTGAAACAGGCTTCTCATCCATATGAAGCAGATTCCTTCCCTCAGCCTACTGAAGTGTAACCTGGACCAGTGGAAGGGAAATTGGAAATCCACCCCTGGTCTGGCGCTTATATCTCTAATGGACAGATGTAGTTTATAAATGATTGACCATCCATACCCTAGCTTACATATAATCCTTAAAATAATCTCTAGGGCACCAAAATGTGTTGGATAAATTTGGGATGCATGGCTAGACTAATAAAGGCCCTTGTGGTCTTTAGCCTTGTATATATTCATGAACCTATGAACCTGTGGTCTCAGTGGTGTTTCTGTCACAATGCCAGAGTTGCATGGTCTCAGTGGTGTTTCCATCACAATGCCAGAGCTACATGGTCTCAGTGTTGTTTCTATCACAGCGTCAGAGCTACATGGCCTTAATGATGTTTCTATCATAGTTTCAGAGCTACATGGTCTCAGTGGTGTTTCTGTCACAGTTTCAAAGCTACATGGTCTTAATGGTGTTTCTATTACAGTAAAGAGCTACATGGTGTCAGTGGTATTTTCATCACAATGCCTGAGCTACAGGGTCTCACTGGTGTTTCCCTTGCCATATCATAGCTACATGGTCTTGGTGATGTTTCCATTATAATGTCAGGGCTATATGGTCTCAGTGGTGTTTCCATCACAGTGCCAGAGCTACATGCACAAAGATTCCAATGGAGCATATGTTTTCTGAAACTAATACAGTGTTACTCCATTCCCCGTGACTAAACCCACTAAACTTTTTCACGTGTCCTAGAAATTCTGAATCTCATAACTTCTTTACAACCCAGCAATGTTTAGGGGCTACTTGTAATCCTGATCCCCACACTTAGTGATCAGATTCCCCGAACATATGCCTCCCCCATATATCAAAACACAATGGCTTAATTCCAGCTTAATACAACTCCATTAATTTTGCTGATGATCAGCCTACAAGCAGTGTCTGACCTGGTTTCATAAATATCAGTATCTCCTGTATCCTCAGTCTGTTTGGTATGTCAGTGAGTGGTTACAGCCATATGTAAGAGAACAGTTATTGGCTTCTCTTCCTAACCTGCTGATGCTAAAGATGATTGTTATCTTAGTCCCAGTGTATCTATGCTGTCACAGATTAGCTCACCTCCAAAACAGCACATCAGAGGTCAGTCTGTATATCTGAGTTACATCACTAACAATCAGACTTCCCTTCCTCCTTCCTCACAATTACTGCAACAGTTGACAGTTCTCCCAGCAGCCTGTTCAGTATGCTGGCAGATATTGTGCACCTCCAAATCCCTTACTGCATGGGGCAGCTGTGTTACATTATTTTGGTTGTATGTCCTAACCATTACACAGTGCAGTTAAGAATTCATTACAGAAATCAAACCTTAGCAGTATTGCTTCAGGTGCTTGAGTCAACAAAACATGTCTTCTTATCCCAAACTGTTGCCTCATGCTAGCCTCCTTCTCCTTCAGTGCAGCTCACATCTACCTCCTCAAGATGGCCTTCTGTATTGTGGATCGCCAGAAGGCAAAATACATACATGTCAGCAGATAAGCTTCTTGAATCCTAGGTGTAAACATGCCAAGTGTTATGTTTACTTTGTGGGTACAACATATAACTATTGAAGAAGTATTGCTGCCTTAAGGTATTAGAGGTATGTACATTTCTTTGGATTCTCTTTTGAAATTCTTAAGTCCATCAGAACCACTTGAATGTTGTATCATACAGTTTCTAAAGCACATTTTGCATGTATATAAGCCGCTATAGTAAATTTTAGTTACAGGAGTAATTCAACTGCTCTGAGCTAGTGCAAAATGGCACAAAATGCACTGAACCCACTGACGTTGCCAACATCCTGGCGGACAGGTTCAGTGCAAACTTTACCCCCCCCTTCCCCCCCAAAAGGGCCTGTGTCTATCCCAGAAGAATGCAGTCCCCCAGTCATCATAGACACACAGGTGAAAGCAGCCCTTTTCAAAGTAAAAAACACAGCATCAATGGGACCGGATGGTATCCTGGGCTGCGTCTTACACGAGCTCCAAAAAGAACTAAACCCTCACATAAACTCACTGTTCCAACTCAGCCTTACCACAGGTTATGTACCCAAAGAATGGCGTACAGCAAAATTAATCCCGCTCCACAAAGGTGGCACCACAACGGATCCCAGGAACTATCGCCCCATAAGCCTGACTAGCCTGGTCTGCAAGGCTATGGAGCGCATCATCATGGATCTCATAAATAAAGACATTGGGAACCTCCAGACACTGGACCCTACCCAATTCGGCTTTGATAAAGGCAGATCTTGCCTCCTAAACGTAGTTGACTTTTTTGAAATAGCCACCAAAGCCATAGATGAGAGAAAGGTAGTCTACACAGCCTACCTGGACCTCGCAAAGGCCTTTGACACAATACTCCACTCTGGCATCATAAATAAGCCTACCAGCTTAAATATCAACCCATATGTCACAAGATGGGTTGCAAACTGGCTCAGAGATATAACTCACATGGTCAGAGTTGCGGGTGCCATGTCCGACTCTAAACTGGTTACAAGTGGCGTCCCAAAGGGCTCGGTCCTGAGACCCCTCTTGTTTGGTATATACTTCTCTGAGGTACAGGCAAGCATGGGAGGACTGTGGCTGACCAAGTTTGCAGATGATTGCAAGCTGGGAGCATAATCGACTCTCCGGCCGACACAAGCATCCTCCAGAAGGGTCTTACAGAGATGGATACCTGGTGTCAAAATCATGGCCTTAAACTAAATGCCAAAAAGTGCATAGTCATCCCTTTTGGGAAAAACAAAGTGCCCACAAACTACCACATAGGAGGAAATCCACTAAGTATGGAAGAAGTTATTAGGGATCTGGGGACCCAAGTAGATAGAAACCTCTCCTTTGACAATCACATTGCCAAAGTGGTTAGAAAAACCTTCTATATAGCTCACGTAATCACAAAAGGGTTCACATCTAGATCAAGAGAGGTCATTTTGCCCCTCTACTATCATCGCTCAACAGGCCCTTAATTGAGTACAACACCCCATTTGGGATGCACCAGACACCTGCAACAGCTGGAGAGACCTCAAAATTGCCTCACCAAGAGGATCGTGGGCTTCAGATGCCCTATGCTACTCTACTAAAGAAACTCCAGCTCTACTCAGTTGCTTACCGCCTACTCAGAGGCGATCTCTGCCTGACATACAAGGCCATGTCTAACCCGGAATTGATGGACATGCTCCACTTCAAGAAAGCCAAATCCATTAGAGCTACACGCTCCATGGATTTAAACCTCAGCACAACAATAAATAGGACATGCTGGAGGGACAGATTCGTATCCCAGAGGCTTCCCTTTCTCTGGAATAGAATCCCAGTTCATGTTAGGCAGAGCCCCTCGCTGACCCTCTTCAAGAGAAATCTTGATGAGTGGATGGGAAATCGTAAATTTACTCCTGGGATCACTTCTATGGCCCTGCTGGACAGATGCTTGGGAATCTAGTCTAAAAGGGTGGCGAAAGCCAACACATTCTGGCTAGGCTTATAAATGCCCTAGGGCAGATAGCCTAGTACCTACCTATGAACCTATGAACCTAAGAGTTTCAGGCAGTTAAACATTTCTGATGTTTGTTTTAATACAAACACACATTGAAGTAAATAACTGTATATAATGACAGAACTGGAATATCAAAAAAGATTTATTTACTGACTAGAGAGCAGATTACGATGAAAAAGGTCACCATTACTACATGGGAGCATAGACAATCCTTGTTTGTTGCTCAAATTGTATACCTTGTATTCATTGCTTTGTGTTTGCTCTTTGAGCCCAGGTTTTATTTATTTATTCTTCTTTGACTAGGTAAGTCCCGCAAGGCTACTGGTCACTTTCAGGGGAGACATGAGGTGGTATTTATATGACTAGGGGAAATTTGACTAGGCCATCAGGGAACTTTCCATTCTCTTTTTGATGTATACCATGGGATCTTTTATATCCACCTCAGCTACTATCATCTTAAACAATTGGGGCCTTGGTTTAACATCTCATCAGATGGATGATACATTCAGAGTGCAGCACCGCTTTAACACTACATTATAATAATAGCAAGCCATTCACCTGAAGGAAGACGAGAACCCCCAGGATTCTGGTCTTCCTCAACAAAGGTGAGTGTGCTAAATGTTTCACCACTGACACTCTTGATTGAAAAAGGTCAACAGAACAGTCCATTTACTCAGTACTCAAACAGCAATAACTATATATACAAATTCACACAGACACACACACACACACACACACACACATTATATATATTATATGCTTAAAATAATCTAAATAGCTCAATATAGTCAGAAAAAGTACCTAAACTCAAAAATATCTAAACACAAAATATTAACAAAATCTAAACAATCTAAAAGAAATTTTTTTTAGGGGGTCAAGTCTCTTTGCAGTCCTCTGCTAATTGGGTCCCTATTAAATTATCTAAAAGACTGTTAAGTGAATGGCATTTTCGGTGTCTTACATCGAACATGCCGTTCACTGAACTGTTCATAGTGAGATTGTGATACAGAGAGGATCGAGAAATGTGCCCTTTCCTCACTGTAGTGCGATCTCAGAGTTGGTATATATAATTAGTGGGGGGTGTGGGGGACGCAGCCCCCCACAAGAGCAGAAATCGATGAATGGCATATTTGATGAAACGCTGTTCATTCACAGCAGCTTTTGATAATTTAATATAGATCCCTGCTAATTATATATACCAACTCTGAGTTCACATAACAGTAGGGAAGGACATAACCCTCCCCTAGTATAACTTTGATGTTGTCAGTATTTTGTGTTTAGATGTTTTAGAATTTAGATATTTTTCTGTCAATATTTTTTGCTGTCATTGTTATTCTGTTTAGATTATTTTAAGTATGACCTAGAACCATATATATATATATATATATATATATATATATATATATATATATATATATATGTGTGTGTGTGTGTGTGTAAGTGTATATTTGTATGTGTAGGTAGGTACATGAGAGATAAGTATACTTACAACAACTCTGCTATCCATAAAAGTGAAACTGTGAGTCCATGAATTTCAGTAGTACAAAAGTTTGTGTGTTGTCTAGTTATGTGTATTTATTTATTTAAAGATTGTTAACCAGATTATAAGACTGGAGAGTGACTCTTTTCACACTCACTGTGGACCATAAGGCCATATAGAACATGTAGGAGACAACTAGAAGCAAACAATATGAACACATAAAAGCATTTTATGTAAACCACTCCACAGCTGTTACACTGCTGATTAATTCTGAAAATCTGTAAGAAATCACATAACTACAGGGTCAATAGCAGGTACTAACTGTGTAAGTCAAAGTTGGAATTGCAGAGACTCTTATTTACCAGAAATGTAGTATACAGGAATATATCAACAAAACAGTAATACCAAAACACATTTCTCTTTTACAGTAAAACTATCTAAAAGGATTAAAAATTAATGTTTCAAACTAAATTTACATAGTTTAATTTATCCATTGATCCACAACCCCTTTTCCCATTTTTTGCACATGGGGTCGGGGTGTCACTTCAACAGTGACAATCATCTGAAGTCATGTTTACACCACTGGGTGGCTCTGTTGCATTGTATTTCAATTTTGGTGTGTAAGGTGTTTGAGAGGATCTTGAAACTATACAAAAACTGAAACCTAACTGGGTGCATTATTTTACTGGAGATATGTCTCCACACATAAGCAAAACATAGAACATAAGTGCAGATAACTCTGTGGGGACATTTCCCCTGATGCCATATAAACTAAGTATACTGCTTGGAAGGTGATACTACCTTGGATTAAAGAGAATACTTGCTTTTGCAGAAAACCAAGTATCCCTTATATCTATCTAATATACTGCAACCTGAGAGTAAGTATATTTAGTTTGCAGTGGTGTAGCAGTTTAGGCCATCTTTCACTGAGGGATGGGATGGTATGGGACATGTCTCCTCTGGAAAATTCTAATATATTTGTAGGTTCATGGGTTCATACTAAGCTCTTGATCCAGTGGACCCTTTGTAGCCTAGTCATCGATCCCATCAGTTTACCAAGACATGAATTAGTACCAGACCCTTAGTTAGTACAGGCCTCTATCCATAAGGGCTAGAGGTGTCAGACTGATGTGTGTGTGTGTGTGTGTGTGTGTGTGTGTGTGTGTGTGTGTGTGTGTGTGTGTGTGTGTGTGTGTGTGTGTACTGACTGACAACCAGTTGTCCAGATTATACTTAAAAAGGGTTATGGAGCTACTGTTCTTTACCTCTAAGGGATGTCTAGTCCAAAAACACCTATCCCACCAACAGCTACTGTATGTGTGTAGGTAGTACTTCAGGTCTCTTCAGCGGATGCTTAGGTTGGGATTAGTTTTGTGGTTGTGTAGGAGGTTACATAGGGCAGGATCTTTTGAGGGTGTGTAGACAAGGCAGAGATCTCTGGAAGGATACAAAAGGAATGAGAGAGGTTTAATGCCCAACTAACCACTGACCCCAACTAACCACTTAAATCTTTTTGGCTTCTCTCAATTAATAACTACTCCTACTAGAATTCACAAACCTAACAGTAAAGAATCTACCCTTGATTGGATCCTTATCAATAGCCATCCTAACAACTATACTCCAGGAACCCTTCCTGATAATATCAGTGACCATATGCTTACTTACATTATCAGACAAAAGGTTCACATTCCAAATACTCCTAATCTTATAACCTCACGCTCAAAAATCACTTTAATCCTGACAGTTTTATAAACGAACTAAAAGCATGTAATTGGTCACCACTAACATATCTGGAACTTAATGAGGCTGTAACCTACTTTAATACTAACTTTATTCAAATACTAAATCACCATTCACCATACCGCTCCATTAGAATAAGAACCAAATCTGCCCCTTGGCTAACTAAACAAACTAGGCAGAAAATGCTACTTAGAAACAAAATTTGGGCTAAATGGAGAACTACCAAATGCCCATCTGATCACCTTCTCTTCAAACAATTAAGAAATGCTACCAAGAGAGATACCCTTAGGGATAAAAAAGACTTCTACCTAAACCTCCAACAAACTTCACAACATACGCCAAAAAAATTTTGGTCAGGAATTAATAAACTTCTTCAGCCAGGAAACACTACTACTCCCACCCCTGTAGGTTTCAACCAAAATAATTCCAACCTAATCCCTGATGCCTTTAATAAATACTTTACAGAAGCCATTCAATCTCTAGCTAACTCTCTACCACCTTTACCTGCTTCACAATTGAATACCTCTAATACTTCTTCCCCAACCTTTCATATACACCCTGTTCCAACATCTCTTATTTACAAACTTCTTACTAAACTAAAACCTTGTACCCCATCCGCTGACCATCTCCCATCGGAATACCTACAAATTGCTGCACAGGCCATTGACTACCCCATATCTATCCTGATTAACAGAACCATCACTGAAGGCAAAATCCCTACCATATGGAAAATATCACACATTATCCGTCTACACAAAGGTGGAACTTCAATTGACCTCTCTAACTACCGACCTATTGCCTTACTCTCCCCATTAGCCAAAATAATGGAAAAATGTATTCACAAACAAATACTTAACCACCTTCTACAAAACAACCTACTAGCCAACTGCCAACATGGCTTTAGACCATTTCATACTACTACTACTGCTCTTCTCTCCTTCACTGACACTATAAACAAAAACCGCAATAATAACTCCTTTTCCGCTGCACTATTTTTAGACCTGTCAAAAGTCTTTGATATGGTTAATCATACCCTACTTCTTGAAAAACTAAAGCACCTTTTTCTCGACCTACAAGCATTACAATGGTTCAGATGTTATCTTCAAAATAGACAGCAAGCTGTACTCTGGGATAACAATTTGTCTTCCTTACTTCCTGTTAATATTGGAGTCCCTTAAGGCTCGATCTTAGGTCCACTTCTTTTTTCCATATTTATTAACGATCTCCACTTGAACATACCCCACGCCACTTGCATCCAATATGCAGATGACTCTACCTTAATCTGTACTACCAATAATATACCCTCACTCCAATCCCTAACCCAAACTGTATTCCAAAAAGTAGAAAACTGGTTCATGCAACATCGTCTTCTTCTGAATCCAAAAAAAACCAAAACTACTACTTTTTACACCATCTCATAAGTCACCCACTCCATTCTTCTCTATAACCTCCAATAATGCTACTAATATAGCACCAGATACTACCACCCGCCTACTAGGTGTCACAATCGACAATCATCTTAACTTTGATGACCATATTAACTCCACCATAAAGACTGTTAACAAAAAAATTGGTACCCTCTACAGAATCAAACCCTTCCTTACACCCTCAGCCAGGCAAACTATCGCACAAACTCACCTCATTTCTACCCTTTTCTATGCCTCTGCTATATATACCGACCTATCAAAAAACATCTCCAAACTATCTACCTGCTATAATAGCATTGCTAGATTCATCACATGCTCTCCCTTTAAAACCCACCACTGCCTTAACCTTAAACAACTAGGATGGTTAGAATTACAGAACCATATACTCTGTCAACAGTTACTTATGACACAAAAGATCCTATATCACCCCAACAATACCCCCATCCTCTCTAATCTGATCTCTCCATATAAAAATCTGGCTACACTACGTTCTGCAAATAAACTAGTCTCCTTAACTAAATCAAACAACAAAGCTGGTGACTCTCTTTTCTCAAACACTATAGGAAAAAAATGGAATCAGCTCCCTCCTGAACTATCTACCCTAGCATCTGCTTCTCAATTTAAAAAACAAATAAAAGAACATCTAACATATCTGGAACTTAATGAGGCTGTAACCTACTTTAATACTAACTTTAAGTGGCTCTGTCCTTGTGCAAACCCAGACTGAAACTTGTATTTCACTCCTATTTCAACCCTACCCCTCCCTCTTGCCTCCAAAACTTATTTCTCTCCTCTTGTTTTATTCTTAGTAATTTGATAGGATTTGGGAACTTTGTTCTTTCTGCAATTGCCCTGGTGCTGTCTGGTGCATTTGCTTGTTTACGTCTGGTCTAGCTTTTGCCTAAATGTTTTCTAGTCACTGTTTGTTAGTCCCATTTGCTTTTCTCATTTTACCTATGTTACTATGGTACTGTTGCTTTATTACTTTATTTTACTTGTTTGCTTTTGTTATATTGTTATTCTTATGCTTGGAGCTTTTCTCCCCGGGCCTCTACTGAAAATGGACATGTATCCAGTTAGACTAGCCCGTTCAACAAATGTAAAATAAATAAAAATAAAAAATGCGTTCTGCTTAACATAAGAAGGACATGTCTTTATTTGATAAGAAAGTGCTGCTGTCTCTTGAGCTTGGTCATATGCCTAGACATCTACATATCAAAAGAAGCATCACATTCTATAATTGGTCTGATCAGTGAGTGGCAGAGGGTGACATTGACTTTCTTGGTTCTAAAAGGTATGACCCGAAGATTAGTCTGGCTAACAAAATTATTTCCTAGCAACAGTGGTCACATGGTGGTCCAAAAATAGCTCATTGTTAATGAAGGTGCCCATGTCTCTAATGACCAAATTGATTTTTAGGGAGTGTTGTCTATATGATAGGAACAGGAGTGCCAAAATTTGCCAAAGGACACAGTGTTGCATTTTTTGGCATTTAGTTTGAAACCATGGTCCAAGTACCAGTTGCTGGCATGAACATATGTAGATTATCCGGGGTATTTATGATAGCTCCAAGTTTGCAGTCATCAGCAAACTTCATCAGCCACATGCTTTTAGAGTCTTCTTTCTGCTTTAATGTCAGTGAAGTGTATATCAAAGAATAGTAGTCCCAAGAATGATTCCTGGGGGACACTGCTGGTAATGACTCTTTTAGCTGACTGTGTGCCTGCAGCATTAACAGACTAGGTTCTGTTGATGAACCTGTTTGTTATCACAGCGGGTAACATAGGGCTTACACTTAACTGGATTCGTTTATCAATTATGCCTGAATGGTATCAAAGACTTTAACCAAATAGAGGTATGCCATGTGGGCCAATTTGCCCGAGTCCAATGCCTTAGTGATTTGTTCAAAAAAAGTTCACCAGGTTAAAGAGGCAGGATCTGCCTTACCAAACCCAGACTAGTTAAGGTTCATGATTTGAAAACTGCCTATGTCCTTATATATGAGGTCCATAATGATGCTGTCCATTCTTTTACAGATAATGTGATGGTCTATAGCTCCCTTGGTCAGTCATGGGTCCCCCTTTGTGTAGTGGTCTGACAACAACAGTTCTCCATACTTCTGGTATGAATCTAGTAGAGAGTCTGAGACTGAATAGATGTAATAATGAGTTACACAAACAGTGTTTGTGTTGCCAAGAAAAAAAAAACTGGCACATTGTCAGGGCCATGGAGATAGTCAGGGTCATGGAGCTAGTGTTTTTAGTCCTGGAAAGAGAACTTGGAACTTGCTCAGAGATAATTTGGAGCATATTAATGCTAAGATGCTTTGATCAATTTGGGGGAGATGGGGGTAAATATTAAGCTGAATTTGTTCACTAATATATTGGCACTGTTTGCAGGGGTTGAGTATGTGATGCTATTTTGTATTAATCAGAGTATCGCTGGTTATTATTTTATAGGTTCCTGACATAGGCTTTATAATTACCCTGAGCATGGAAAGTGGTTCATATGGTTTTATAATTCACTATCCACTGTCTAATTTATTCCATCTTTTTTTGACTATAATACCTTTTTTAGTTCATGGAGTGCTGAAATTGTGATCCAGTATTGGAAAAAAGATAAACTTGTTAACAGTTTCCTTAGTGCAATTGTTAACTCCTTCCCTAAGCACTTTCACAAACAAAGGACAGTGCTACCTGCTAAAGAAGAGTGACAGCAGGTGCAACAGCTTTGTTTCTGTCTGCTGTCCATGCTTCTCAACTGTCCCTGAATTTGTCTCATATGTTTGCCCTGTCCCTCATAAACTTTTTGATTTTCTGGTAAATCACTGAGGATTACATTCAATCAATAATACCAAACATTAAAGTTTTATATTTTGTATTGTTTAGAAAATGTTTATTAATGCAAAACCTGCTCTTCTATTAACTTTTTTAAATGAATAAGAGTGATATTTAAAATGGTCCCTTTTGATCCCTTGTCTCCCTCAAGCATTATTTTTGAATTTGTCCAAAATTCTTAAGCAAGGAACTTGAGAGGTATGCTGCTGTTTGACAGTGCTATGTTTTTTTAGTGTTTACTGTCTTTCAAAGCCAGTAAAACAGTTTTTGTTAGTATATGTAGCAAATGAAACTCCAGTCACTGCAAATAAGTTGATCAACTTGTTGATTATAACCTGTTATTATCTGTTTTCAACATGGATGACAAGCTTTATATCTTGAGCTTTGATCTCCAGGTGAACTTCTGGAATCTGTGTCTCATACTCATAATAGAATAGCTAGCATCAGAAGCCCAATCATAATACTACATATCTTAGCCATAGTCAGACCATCCACATCTATGAATTTATCCACATATCTATCTCTGTCTATCCATCTATAGAGAAAGAGACTGCTAACCATCACATTTGGGTAACGACATATATTTAAATCAGTTAAACCAGTGTATATTCTCCAAAGTATACCTTTAACATTTTTGAATTATTACTTAACTGTAAATATTACTTAACTGTAAATATTACTTAACTGTAATCCTATTTCATTCACATATGAGACTAATCAGAAATACTATGCATGTATTGTACACACATATATAACTGCAATATATTAAATTTCTATAAATGTAAACTCACAAGCAGCATAGCTGAGCTGATTCTATCGTTTGAGCTGTACTGTGAAACTGGACAATGTCACTACCACTTGCAAATGTCTGGCACTTAGTATCTTTCATGGATGAAGACTGACACTATAGCCCCTTCTGCTAATTATTCTAACCCAATAGCACTAGCACTACATAATAAGTGACATTTGGGTAGTCATATAGTTCCTTGAGGTTCAGCTGAGACAATCTACTACGGCACAGAGCACCAGTGCAGCTAAATTTTGAAGGTTGAACCCATTTATGTCATTTATAAAAAGAAGTGGAGCTTGGCTACCACAGACAATGTAAAAGACAGTTATTCATATGCAGTGGAATGGCTGGAATAGGATTGACTTAAAGACTGCCATTTACACATTGTAAGAACAGAAATGTGTAACATAATGCAAGCGCACCCATGTTAGATGGCAAGTGAGAGCTGGGGTTGAAAATGAAGAGATGAAAGCTTTGAAATGAGAACATCAGTAATGGATGGTGGGAGATATTTCAAACACTTCAAGGATCACCTAAGAAAACACCATTGCTTTGAGAAAGTGGGTCCTAGAACACAAGATAAAATTTGGAGAATAGGCTGTTAGATGAGATCAAAGATGTCTGGTCAAAGCACGAAAAGGGAGGCACAAAGAGGCTACCTGCAAGACTCATTTGATTATGAACATCCAAATTCTCATCCTTCTTAAGGAAAACAGGGGAGATCTACTGTGGACCAATTCAACAGTTAAAATATCGCACTTTTGCTCTTCAAACATAATTTCCTTGTATGCATCTACAACAGGTAAAAAGAGATGTTGAACTGCTAATACGTAAGCTGATTTCTGAAATATAAGACCACAACACTAAAACCAAATATAACTGGCCACACTCTTCCCTCTGTAAAATATCAGTTGAAAAAATTAGTGGAGATATTCACCGCAACCCAGTTCCCACTGTTCATAAAACCATCACTTCCAAACCCTAAATAAACCAGTCACCTAATGCTTCTCAACAAAAAAATGAACACAAACTCACCTTACTATATATGAATCTAAGAAGTATGTGGAATATAATCCATGACATACATGCCTACCTTGCCACATACACTCTTGATGTAGTTACAGTTACCAAAACATGGTTAAGAAAAGAAACAAAGGATAATGAGATCACACCCTCCCTGGATACAATATACTCAGGCATGATAAACAAAACAAGTTTGCAGGTGGTGTAATAATCATCTATAAAAATTCCCTAACCATCACCTTACTCCCACAGGAAATGGAGAACAAAGAATGTGCCTTCAGCTTAGAAGAAAATGATGTAAGCGAAGAGTTGTTTAATTTAATAAAGATGGACAGACATGTTAAGATCAACGAAAGAAAGAAACTGCAGAAAGTCAAGAGAACCCAAAAAGTTTGAAGTTTGATAAAACAAGTGAACACGGTAATTTGGACCATTCATAGAGAGTCATGCAATATAACAGAAGTAAACAGGATATGTTAATGTGCAGCTAAATTAATAACAGATAGTCTTACCACAAAAACACAGGGCAATACGGGAAAGGAATGGGAGAAATCAAATGCCATCAGTGGTAGCATTGAACAGAGAAAACTAAAGCAATTAAGACAAGAAGTGTCACTGTTAGAAGAGTATAGAAGAGGTAACAGATCAACAAAAATATTCAGAGAGAGATAGATGTGATAAAAGCAATGCGCAGTATCAGAACATATCAGGATCTGTCATGCAGTATCAGAAATAATAAACTAAAGATATCAACACAAGCAAAAAACTTAGAAGATATGCAGATAAATATAAAGGAAAAGTATAAAATAAGCAATTTATTGATGACCCAGAAAAGTTTTATAGAGAATTGGGAAACAAGGCAAAAGGAATTGAAACACCACCGAAAAAAGAAATATTAGATACATTCTGGAGAAATATCTATGAAGATCATGTAGAATATAACAAAGATGCTGAATGGATAGAAGACGTAAAAGAAAGAATAAGAAGTTCAAATGTACAGGATATGAAATTGGATGACGCAACGGTTAGAGAGACTAAAACAAAATTAAGAAAAACTCCTAGAACTTCTGGCTAAAAGTGTTAACATCTTTACATGAAGATTCAGCCATGAGTAAGAACTATTTATATGCTCACCCCAAACAGACACCAACCTGGTTAACAACAGAAAAAACAATACTCCTACTTAAGAGCAAACATGCAAGCTATTCTAAAAACTATAGACCAAGAACTTGCCTTCTGATGATGTGTAAACTATACACCGAAACTGATGCCAACAAAGTTTATAGTTATTTAGAAAAAAAACCCAGTCATGGCAATGGAACAAAAAGGTAACAAATGAAAGTCATATGGGACAAAAGATTGTTTATTGTTGAATAAAGTCATAATGGATAACTGTAAAAAGGGGAAGAATGTGAGTATGGCATGGACAGACAACAAAAAAAGCATTTGACAGTATTCCACATTCATGGATAAGAGTTCTTAAAAATGTATAAGGTACACCCTACACTGATTGAATACATTATAGTGATTATGAAGCAGTGGCAAACCACTTTGCAGTTAAACCACGATAAAGGACAAATGTATTATTCCAGAGGTAAAAATTCAAAAGGGGATATTCCAGGGTGACTCTTTGTCACCACTGATCTTTTGTCTTGCCGTTAACCCATTAAGCTGTCTAGTTAACAGATTAGGTCATGACTACAATTTGGCTGCCAGAAAACAACAAAGTGTAACCAATTCTCAACTTCTTTTTGTGGATGATTTAAAACTGTACAGTTCATCGGAAGAGGAAGTGAAAGCATAACTACAAGTTTTTCGGATGATATAAGAATGTCATTTGGTCTTGATAAATGTGCAAAAACAACCTTTAATGCAGGAAAGCTGCAGTACAAAGAAAATATCAGCCTTGGACAGGAATATGATATAAAAGAACTTGAGCAAGAGGGAGTGTATAAATACCTGGGAAATGATAAAGGATCAACAATAAAGCATGAACAAATGCAAATAAAGCTTAGTAAGGAATATTTTAAAATACTAAAATTAATAGTGAAAACAGCACTGACATCTAGGAACAAAGTCCAAGCTATAAACCAGTTTGATCTTCCTGCCCTAAGATACAGATTTGGAGTGATTGACTGGCCTCAAAATGTGTTGGTTGGACAGGAAAACAAGAAGGATACTTCATGCTCATCAAATGATTTATAAAAAATAGTGTATACCAAGGCTATATATTCCCCATTATGAAGGAGGTGTTGGCCTCTTCAAAATTGATTACAAGTACAGATTTACAGTTGTAGGACTGCATATATGTCTGCTGACCTCACAAAATCCAAATGTAGTGAAAGTTTTAAAACATGAGGCGAATAAGACTAAGGTGACTTCCCTGCTTAGTTTAGCAGACGCATATTGGTATCAAGAGGGAATGGAAATCAAACCAGAAGTAGATAAAAATCAGGCAGACATTGAATGTGCCAAAAAAAAAAACAAAACCCAGAAGGAATATAAGGTGAAGTATCAGATGAGAAGGCAAGAAATGTGGAAATATAGTTGTAAGTGTAGAAAACTCTTGAACAATCTCATGTTGATCAGGATCGAATGCAGGGATGGTTAAGGAGAGGTGAATTTAAACCAAAAGATGAAAGGATAAGATTGGAGCCCCAAGATAGTGGACTGCATACACGTTGGTTTACAAAGTCCATTGAACATGTAGGAGAAACCGACTAGGTTTTGTAAAACAGAATTGGAAACAGTACCACATCTTGTTGCTGATTGTGATATACTAATGACAGAAGGACTGTATACCGAAAGGCATAATAATAAGGCAAGACTGTTGCATTGGAGATTGTACAAACATTATAATACTGAAGTAGCTGGGAAGCATTAGAAACATGAGCCACAAAGCACTGTAGAAAATGAAGAAGTTTATATCACATGGGATCACCCATTACCAACAGTTTAAAAAACAGATGCAAGAAATCCAGATATAGTAGTCCATGAAAAGAAGATAAAAATAGAATTGATCATTGACATTGCTACACCAAGTGACTACAGTATCTTATGTACAGAGAGACACAAAGTCATAAAATACCAGGATATGCAGGCAGAAACGAAGGCAATGTGGAAGAAAGATACCCAGACCAGCACAACAGTAGTAGGAGCAACAGGTCTTATAAAAAGGAATTTACAAACATACTTAAATATGTTACCGATACATGCAACTCTGTATGAATTGCAGAAGGAGTCAATAGTGGGCACATTGCAGGTGCTGCAAAGATCACTTCTGGCTAACATCAAAGATTGAAGCAAAACTCCCATGTCAAACAGGATAAGCAAACATATTATACAATCCTACATGACAGACATCAGAACAACCCAAAACGTTTTTGGTCATCACTAAATAAATTACTCCACACTGTCAAGACCGCCACTCCCTCTCCAAAAACAGACAGTATGACAGACTCTATCCCCACGCAGTTTAATTCTACTTTATATGATCGATATTTTCTCTCCCTTAGATACCAGTACATCTGCCCCCCCTTTCTCTGTACCCCTGTCCAACCAAAGCCTCCCACAGCTTTTCAGTTTTAGTCCAGTACCCACCTCGCTCATAATGAAGTTGCTCCTTAAACTAAAAACTACTTCCATAGCAGTAGACCAACTGCCATTAGGTTACCTAAAAATGGCCATTGAAGTCATAGCCTTCTTAATAGGTCCATAGCAGAAGGATATGTCCCACCACTGTGGAAAAAATCCTGCATCATACCACTGCACAAAGCAGCACATCTACAGAGTTTAATAACTATAGACCAATAGTGACTCTCTCCCCACTGTCCAAAATATTAGATAAATGCATCCATATGCAGCTGATGTAATACCTAACCTCAAATAACCTGTTCTCAGAAACACAACATGGCTTTAGGCCCCAGCACAGTACTGCTAATGCTCTACTACATTTTACCAGTGTAACAAACCAACATAGAAACAATGGTCTGCTTGGGTCCACCATGTTCTTAGACTTGTCAAAGGCACTTGACACTGTCTCACACCAACAATTGCTCATTTGACTCTCCTCAATAGGACTTTCACTGTACTCCTTGTTGTGGTTTCTTAGTTACCTATCTGGAAGGCAACAAGCTGTTAAATGACAACAAACCTATTCATCCTTTCAACCAGGTACTACAGGTGTCCCTCAGGGCTCTATTTTGGATCTTCTTGTATTTAATATATTTATTGTTAACCAGCACACCTCTGTTAATGATGCTAGCTTAGTTCACAGTGCAGACGACTAAACTTTAATAAGTGTGGCCTCAACAATTAATAAGCTCCAAGACATTACCCAAAAATCTTTCTCCTCTGTAGAAACCTGTCTCAACAAATCAAGCCTTCTAGTCAACCCACAAAAACTAAGTTAATGCTTTTCACCTCAAATAGTTGCCAAAATCAAATGCGTCTTTTACAATAAAGCCAGCAGATAATACTGTGATTGAAACTGCAAACCAGAGGAAACTTCTAGGCGTTATAATAGATGATAATCTCAAATATGACCAGAATATACTGCACACCATTAAATCTACACACCAGAAACTAGGCTTCCTTTACAGGATCAATGGATTCCTTACAGATACTGCAAGAAAAACTCTAGCCACCAGGTTCTTATTGCCAACTCTCTTATACGCCACTCCTTAAACAATACTCGAAGAAATAAAATTGCCTGCTACAATAAAATAGCTAATTTGCACTCAATATCATTAATAGGTCCCACCTAAACAGGCTTGAACTGCACAACTCCTTAACATATTCACAGCTAAATATAGAACAGAAACTGATTCATCATTCAGAGAAATGCCCTGCACTACAAAGCTTGTTACTTCCCTACTGTCCAGCAAGGGATCTCTGTTCTATTAACAAAATGTTACTACTCATAGACAAGTCAAGTTATGTTGCAGGAGACTCAGTCAACTCCCAGTACATTGGTAAACTGTGGAATAGTATCCCACACAAATAAAACTCTCCAACAAACTCAGTAGTATTAAACCACTGCTTAAACAATATCGTAACCAATCCTGGTCCTGCACATGCTCATTACCAGATTAAGACTTTGTGCTCACCATACAATACTCTGCAAATACTTTCCATAAACAGAATACTCTCAACCTGTCATTGAAATGACAAAACAAATTTTATACATAAGTGCTGCCTATACAATCCACTAATTTGTACATGGGCTTTGTCTTTAGTAACTTCTACCTCTATAAAATCATAGAATGTATAAATGTAGTTACTATATGTGTATAAATGTAAATAGAAATGTAACTGCTCTGTGTTTAGCTGGAATGAAGTATAATGCAATGTAAAACATGGAGCTTTTCTCCCCAGGCCTGTGCTGAAAATAGGTATTACTCCTTTGGACTTTCCTGGTAAACAAAGACAAATAAATAAATAAAACAATGGATCACTACAGTAATTTAGTGAATTGGGCAAGCCTTGGTCTACGATGACTCTAGTCTTTTATCTGTCTCTGAGCTACGCTTACTCACACAGACTTCCTTTATCTCTGTTGAAAAATGGCTCAGAAACACTCAATCCTTAATGCTAAGAAAACCCATCTCCTTCTCTTCCTACCTCAGATACAGTCTTACTTTAAATCGAACTTTTCTCTTTCCTCCCTAGATGGCACCACTATCGCCCCTGCCTCACACACCAAACACCTTGGGGTAATAATTGATGACCAACTAAAATTTAATTTGAACATACAACATGCCATCAAAAAAAAAAAAAAAACACCAAAAACTTGGGCTACTTTATAGGAACAAAAAATTCCTCACTACTGCCACTAAGTGCACTTTTGTGCAGGCATTTCTCTTACCCAGTCTTCTGTACACTTCCCCACATCCTTACCAATATCCAAACTACATCAGTGCAGAAACTGGAACAAATGTACAATAAAATTGCCAGATTTATTCTAAACCAACCACTCTCTTCACATCACTGCCTGTCACTTAATAAACTTCAGTGGCTGGAATTTCTGTACCTTCTGCTACAATCAGAACTCCACACTACCTTTTCCATACTCAACAATCCCTCTGCCTGCTCTGCTCTCGCCTCCCATGTTACTCCCTACTCTCCATCCCACGGCCTCTCTGGAGTGTTGATCAGCATCTTCTCTCAGTTTATAAACCCAAAAGGAATACTGGCAAGGTACTTTAAAAACACTGTCTCACTAAATTGGAACAAACTCCCTCTCCATACTAGATCCAAGCTTTCCTTTCCCTGTTTTAAAAAGGAGCTTAAAACCCACCTACTAAACTTGAAATTATGACGTTGCATTTACCACACATAGTCTTAGTCTGTCCCACTGTATAACCTGTTGCATCTCCTAACTTTCTTTCTTTGTTAGTAACTTCTACTTAAAGTAATCTCCTAAACCCTCTGTAGCCCTACTATATCCCCCTCCCATTCTCCACACTATCTCCCCCCACTTCCTATCAATGTCTATACATTGTCCTTCTTTTGAACAACAATTATCTTTCTGTTTTTATTCTCATATATAGTAAATTTTAGTCCACTACTATCAGTGCAACCCTTAATGTTCATAATTTTTTTTCTTTTGTTTTTCTCTTTATAATTAATTTCGTATTTGCAGTGTTGTTTATAATAGTTTTTGTCCTGTATGTTTATCTTTGCTGGGGCTCTTTCCCCTTGGGTCTCCACAGAAAATGGGTTGCTTCCTATCAATGCAATGCAAATAGTTAACAAACTTTTCTTTTTTACAATTATTCTGTATTGTGATTGCTATTTAATATTTGTATATTGTCACTTTATTTTTACTTATGTTTGCTGGGGCTTTTCCCCTTGGGTATCCACTGAAAATGGGTTTGTTTGCAAACTCAGATGGACTAACCCGGTTAACAAATGTGAAATAAATAAATAAATACATAATAAATTATTTTAAGTTGTATAGCAAATAAGTCAGTACATTTCATTAGCAAATAATAGCTTGTATTACATTTAGTGACATTTCACTTTACCATTTAGATGTTGTCTATCTGGTGAATTGGTTAGTGTTGTCAGCAAATTTGGTGTGCCTCTTTTATTTTTCTATTATGTGCATTTATGCAGTGTGCTGTCCTTAAGGCCATGAATACTTATAAAATGATAATGCTTGATCAATGTTACTTTAGCCTTGTTTAGGCTGATGGAAGTCATGACTGATGCATACTCTGCCATATACCTTTCAACCTCTTAGCACAAGAATTCTAGATAAAGACAAACATCAGCGGGAGACACAGGCCCCAAATCAGGGACAGATTTTAAATATTGCTCTTATAAACTTAGAAAGTTGCTAGAATAATTGGTTTTACATTAGCATGCATTTTCTCAAGAATACAAAACCTGAAACTCAAATTATTGTTATTATGTGGTGGCATCAGTCCTTGATGATTTCCCAGAAAACCACACATTTTATGAGTAACAATTCAAAATATGGTGTGTGTGTGCATGTGTGTGCATGTACAGGGGGGTTAACACCTCATTTTGTATGGAATGATCCACTAAATATGTGTTGGACTCAAACTGGGATTGTTATTAGTTGAACCAAGGAAGGATGTTTAATGTTTCTTTCACTACACTACTTGATGCAAGGTAATGTTATAATCCCTCTGAAATAATAACATTTAGTCTAATTATATATGAGGACAAAGACCTGGAAACGTTAATAACTACAGTTGTGGAAGTAGGCAAGGCTCTATGGGCTGAAACTGAAATAGGCCTAATGGGACTGGTGATCTACCCCAGTTAATTTCAAAATAAAAATAAAGGTACCTAAAAATAATAACATTTCTCAGCCAAAAAAACTAACTTCATTTAAAAATATATATTAGTCCTTTGTGTTTGTTGACTTTGTTGACTTTTGGTTCAACAAAAAATATCTCCAGTGTTTATTAAATATATACAAATGAAAAAGGCAACAGCAGCAATCAACAAATATGGTCTGATGAAGCTAGTAAGTGAAAGCACTCACCGATTACAATAAATACTTCTTTTACTTTCTATGTTCGTGTTTTTACATATACTGCCATATTTGTTGATTGCTGCTGTTGCCTTTTTCATTTGGATTTATTTTCATTTTACCAGCGGCAACAACTATCTCCTCTTAGGATAATTTTTTCTGATGTTTTTTTACTTTTATTAAATATACTTCTTAATATCCTGCATCAAGATTATCTGTAGACATACAACATGAAATAATGATAATAATAATAATACATTTAAGGGGGATTGTTATTAGTAAGGAGCAAGTAAGGCATTTTCGTTTTGAGGTTGTCTTGTCTGGAGAATTACCTATTAGAGAGGTAGGTGAATTGTGGGAAATATGTAAAAGTACACTGCCATAATTTCTTATTTCAGGCCTATTGTTATAAACAGATTTATAGCAAATTCTAATTGGTCTAGGTAAACTATCATCAGATTTTAACCAGTACTCTAGAATGATCTTGAATCCAGCATTATAAAATGTTAAATTTGTTTTGAATGTTGTCCTCATAAGAAATGAGTTTCTTTTTAGACTGTGTTATACAACTGGCTGTGTATAGTTCAGTGACATTGGTATAATCAAAAGCTATAGACCTAGCTGAGGATCAAATAATATTTTATTTAACTCTAAAATAATCTATCCCTCGGATTCATGAAGCTTGCACCAGGTGCAGTCGTAGTGTAGGCAGCATAATGCCAAATATGTCCGCCGAGCGATTCAGGTATGAACCAATCCCACGTGCACTACCGGCATACACCAGAGCTATGCAGCCCTTGGCATAGGTATGCAAATCACTCCATGTGCAGTGTCGCACCATGCTAATGAAGGCATACAGCGATTCATGAAGTGGTGCAGGCGTAGCGCAAGCCCATGGAAATGTAAACCAAAAAACACGGTTTACATTTTCCCAAACAGAACATCGGAGTTATGGAAGCGGACCACATGCATGTATTACAAAGTTAACATATGCCAATGGACAAATACACAGCCAATGGCACAAGAAAAGATGCACAACACCTAAAAAACAACATTTAATGTCATGTCCACAGTAACGCACAGTACAACCGCAGGGCATGTGTGTGCAAACAGGAATACAAAGGAAATATATAAAAATGGCAGAAAATCACAATGAAAGACAAATTAGGATTGCACCATAATATGCAATGGTAGGTATGGCACACCACAAGCAAGGCGCAAGGGTTGCCAGGGGCCTGTGACAGTGTTCGGCGCTGTAACTATAGATTAGTAGTCAATGCCATGCAAATGAGGCAGGTAATACTGAATTGCAAATGTCCCGCCGGATTAAGGATGTACCTGACGGCGCAGCGCTATAACACCGAGGAGTGTATCAAAGGTGATACATAACATCAGCAGAGGGGTGTGCCGCCGTATCAGTAAGCACATTGGAACAATGCAAATCTGGCCTGACCATTGCTAAGCAAAGCTGAAGGACAGAGGTGGGGAGGAGGGTATAGAACCGTTCAGCTGAGAGCACACATGATGCCTGAAAGCGCATGTGTACAGGGATGAACTCGTGCCCGAAACCCGGTAAGCGGATGCACACTCCGCGAACAATAGCACAAACAGGAAGGTCAGGGGAAGAAAAGAAGGAAATGCCGAAGCAGGGTAATTGGCGTACTAATGAGCAATTAACACCAATCAACACATGGTGGCCAATCGATGGCAGTAGACAAGCCTGCATGCAGAAACCTGCAAAACAGGATAGGGGAGGCATAGGATTGCAAAGAAAGGTGTGGAGGACCTGGAATGCAAAGATAGGAGAACTGTCATAGCCGAGCAAAGCAAACCCACAGTAGATCGGCAATACCACACATTATGCAAGATAAGCCAGGTCTAGGAAAGTACAAATGAAAGCAGGCAGCTGGTTGCATGCCAGCAAATGGTAGGTGTAACGTGCACAAATGTAAACGGAAGGACAGGAGGTAATTCACAGCATCCAAATGTAATGCAACACCAAAGGCAGCACAATAGCGGTTTCGTAAATAAATCACAGAAGATACCCTGTAGCCACGATCATACATACACACCCTATGACATCATCAGTGTTCACAGCAAAACAATATAAAGTGTGAAAGCACCCAACTCACACCTGTGTATTCCCAAACACCGTACCATAGGTGTAAACAGACAGGGAACTTTTAAAATGTACATGTTGGGAGCTGCCATAGCTGTGATTCATCAGCATGTGTTACAGACCGACGGTGTTGTGGAGGATGATGCCGACAATCACCGTAGGCCTTGGAGGAGGAGAAGAGTGTTCAGACCAAGGGTAACCTACCAAGGGCTACGTGATCTGGAAATAGTAGAGCATTACAGGGTGGACAGGGACATCTTACAGCAAATAGTAGAGCTGTGTCAGCCACGCCTGAGAACCAGAAACAACAGAGGGGAACCTATCACAGTGGACACGAAGGTATGTGTAAGCTTGCGAATACTAGCGACAGGCACCTTTCAAAGGCCACCTGGAGATATAATGGGGATCTCATAGGCATCTACTACACCAGTTCCTGGATGCCATGTTACCACATGCCAATGAGCATATACACTTCCCCCGAACTCAGGAGGAGTTGGCCAGCAATATGCGTCATTTCCACCATGTGGCATACTACCCGGAGGTACTGGGTGTGATAGACTGCATGCAGATACAAATTAAGTCACCACCTGGTGAGTATGGTAGGCGCTACATAAACCGCAAGGGATTCCACTACATCAACTGCCAGGTCGTGTGCAATGCCCAGGGCATTATCACGGATGTGTGTGCTGGCAGCCCTGGAAGCTACCATGACTCCCATATCTGGCATGCCTCACAGCTGTATCAGGTATTTGTCAGGGGGACATCCCACAGGGTCACCTTGTGGGGGATGCTGGCTATGCACTGGAGCCGTGGATGATGACCCTCATCAGAAATGCACACACACCAATGCAAGAATGCCGTAATGAGGCACACGCACAAACCAGAATCATCATAGAGCGTGTGTTCAGGATGCTGAAATCACGGTTCCGGTGCTTGGACACATCTGGTGGAGCCTTGCAATACTCTCCAGGCATGTGTGCCCACATCTTCATAGTATGTGCCATGCTACATAATATGATCCTGCGGAAACAGCTGCAACAGGGTCATAATGGGGGAAGGCCTCACAGCCCACCGCAAGTGCCAAGGCCAACACAGGCACAGAATGATCCAGACCATGGACACACTGTGCCAGCCCCAGTAGGCAGACGGAGGCATGCCCAATATGCCTACGCCTTGGCAAAGAGGGAACGTATAGCACATACCTTGACAGTGCAAGCTCCCACGGACTGACACCCCTCCCCACCTGCACACAGTAACATGGATGGCACACAAACACGACCACCTGTAAATTGTGATGTATAGGTGGCCCACTGTGGAATCCTACATAGGCAACCCTCAAACATTGTACACGCAACAGCCATGGGAACACGGAACTGTCAACACCGGAACAGTAGATGCGCGCCCATCAGCATCTATAGGTTCATAGGTTCATAGGTTTATACTAGGCTATCTGCCCTGAGGCATTTATAAGCCTAGCCCAAAGTTTTGTGGTTTGCACCACCCCTTATGTCTGAGGAATACTGTTCCCATTAGTTTGCCATGCCTCTGTCCAGCAGTGACACAGAGATGATTCCTGGGGTAAACCTACGATCTCCCATCCACTGGTCGAGATTCTTTTTGAACAGAGCCAGCGAGGTGCTCTGCCTCACATGGACCGGGATTTTATTCCACAGCATAGGGAGTCTCTGGGAGATGAATCTATCCCTCCAGCACGTCCTATTTATATCCGTGTTGAGGTTTAAGTCGCTTGCTCTAGTGATTCTGGTAGATTTGGATTTTTTGAGGTGGAGCATGTCCATTAACTCCGGGTTGGACATGGCCTTGTATGTCAGGCACAGGTCACCTCTGAGAAGATGGTATGTGACTGAGTAAAGCTGGAGTTCCTTCAGTCTGGCAGCATAGGACATATTTTTGAGTCCCATTATCCTTTTGGTGAGGAAATTTTGGGGTCTTCCCAATTGCTGCAGGTGTCGGGTGAGATACATTCCGAATGGGGCATTGTACTCAATCATTGGTCGGATAAGTGAAGAGTACAGGTGAACAATGACCTCTCTTGATCTGGATGTGAATCCCTTCATGATCAGGTGGGCAATGTAGAAGGTCTTTCTAACCACTTTGGCAACGTGAGTGTCAAAGGAAAGGTTACTGTCAACCTGGGTCTCCATGTCCCTGATAACCTCTTCAGTGCTTAGTGGATTGCCTCCTATATGGTAGCTTGGGGTTACCTTGTTTTTCCCAAAGGGTATGACTATACATTTTTTGGCGTTTAACTTCAGGCCATGGCTCTGACACCAGCTATCCATTTCCATGAGACCCTTCTGAAGGATATCTGTGTCTGATGTATTTTCAACTATAGCGCCCAGTTTGCAGTCATCTGCAAATTTTGTCAGCCATAGTCCTCCTATGTTTGCCTGTACTTCTGAGAAGTAGATGCCGAACAATAGGGGGCCCAGGACTGAACCCTGTGGGACACCACTTGTGACCGGCTTGGAGTCTGACATGGCGCCAGCAACTCTAACCCTGTGTGTTCTGTCCTTTAGCCAGTTTGCAACCCATCTTGTGACATATGGGTTTATATTTAAGCTGGTAAGTTTTTCAATGATACCCGAGTGGGGTATTGTGTCGAAAGCTTTCGCAAGGTCGAGGTAGGCTGTATGAACTGCCTTTCCCTCGTCAATAGCCTTGGTAACTGTTTCGAAAAAGTCGACCAAGTTCAAAAGGCATGATCTGCCCTTGACAAAGCCAAACTGGGTCGGATCCAATGTCTGTAGGTCCCCAATGTCATTATTTATGAGTTCCATTATGATCCTCTCCATAGCTTTGCAGATCAGGCTTGTTAAGCTTATGGGTCAGTAATTTCCAGGGTCCGTAGAGGCACCGCCTTTGTGAAGTGGGACCACAGTTGCCGTACGCCACTCCTTGGGCACGTATCCTGTGGTAAGGCTAAGATTAAACAGCAGCCTTATGTGCAGGTTTAGTTCCTCATTGAGTTCGTGTAGCACACAGCCGGGGACACCATCCGGTCCCATGGATGCTGTGTACTTAGCTTTAGAGAGAGCAGTTTTTGAGATGCTGGGGAGGCTACACTCCGCTGGGATAGATATCTCTCCTTTTGGGGGGGAGGGTGGGGTGAAGTTTGCACTGAACCTGTCTGCCAGTATGTTGGCAATGTCTGAGGGTTTGGTGATTTTGGTATCATTTTGGATTAATTCTGAGCATATCTGGGAGTTTCCACCCAGGTTTCTAACATAGCTAAAGAAGGCCTTATGATTGTCTTTTGAGTTTGTGGCAATTTTTCTCTCAAAATTGGCCTTGGATGATTTTATGAGTGCTCTTATTTTTTTACTAATAATGATCAAGGGTGTCTTCCCTTTTAGGGATTTTGCTCTATCATGTAACAGCTTTCTCCTCTTATTGTAAAGTCTGTTTATAGCTGGGGTCCACCAGACTGGGCATTTACCCTTGGTGGCAAGAGTCTTGGTTTTATTTGGGATTGCCTGATCCATGCATCCTTGGAGGTGCTCGTAGAATGCATTTGTAAGGGATTCTGCAGCTTGGGTTGTGGTTACCACTGGCTCAGGGGCCTTGAAGGATACCACCCCAGTCTTGAGTAGTGTGAAGTCTGCTTTTGATAAGTTCTTCACTGTGGTCTTTTTAGTTTGGGGTGGGGACGGGATGTGGATTTCCAGTGAGATTAGTTTGTGATCTGATCTCACCAATGAGGGATATACTACCGGTGTGGAGCATTTTGTCCCCATGTTTGAGATGATATCAAGTATATTTTCTCCTCTTGTGGGAATGGTGACTAGTTGTTCCATGGCATTTGAGTTTATGAGCTCCAGGAACCTTTGGGCTAGAAGGTTTGGGCTTGAGTAATGTTCCCAGTCTATATTCGGGTAATTGAAGTCACCCAATATGATGGTATTAGGAGATACCTTTATACCCTCCAGTGTCTTCAGGAAAGCTGTGTGGGTTTCCTGAGTTTGAGAGGGTGGCCTGTAGCAAGCTACAAATTGTAGTGCAGTTTTGCCTATGGTTAATTGCACCTGGATTGTTTCCGATGCTTCGTGCATTGCTACCAACCTGGTGGTGTGGGTATCCTTGATGAATATGGATACACCCCCTCCTTTTGTGGTGTGGTCTGGGTTTTGGGGCCGGAACGCATGATATGAGGTAAAACCTGATAGTGCCGGGGTGCTCTTAGGAGCCTTGAACCAGGTTTCAGTCACAGCACAGACATCGATGTTCTCCATACTGAGGAGGGCCTCGAGTGTGTGCATTTTGAGATTAAGACTTCTGGCATTGAGCAGCATTACCCTTAGTTTATTACCATTTTTGTTTTCTAGGGCGGTAGGTTTAGAATTTGAGCCTTGCCTAAAAAAGGCACTATGGGGGTGGCAAGAGCCTTTGCCAATATCCGGAATCCCAGGGGTGACAGGTGCAAGTCATCCCTTGCGAAGCAGCGTGGCTTGTCAAGCATTTCATCCCAGGCAGACAGACACTGGATCCCCTTTGAATGACACCAGAAGTTAAGCCAATTGTTAAAGCTGATCATCTTGTCTCTATATTGTGACATAATTCTTGGTGAAGGTAGGATACTGCTCAGGGTCAGGGTCATACCTGCCTGGGCTACAAAATCAGAGAGCTCCTCTATGTCTCTTATCATGTAGTCCAGGGAGGTGTATAGGTTCCCAGGTACATCGGTAGGTACACGCCCGATTGTCAGAGGTAAAACACCAAACGAGGCAAACAGTGACACCCGTCGCCACAACATCGAGTAAGCAACTGTCGCGTACTGGAGCAGAGGCAATTGCGGGAGCACATGTGTGTAAGCACTGTCCTACACACAGTCATCACGGATTACCCACCGCATTACTGAGGGGCTCCACAAAATGTAATCATGGATGTAGTGTCAAGGCAGGGGATGTACCCATGACAGGCATAAGTCACCCTGGCATGCTGCATCCAGGTTCGTATGAAGGTGTAGCAAATTATCGGGTGTACCTAATTGTGATATACATACCCAGAGCTGGAGTACAGCCAGTAAACATCACATGGACATACCATTAACTGGACCCATCAAGTTGTAAACTAACGGAGTCTTCCATGTGAGTGTAGTGTGGAGTAACTGCTGTAGTGTACTGCACATACAAATTGACATAATTCGTGTACAACCCCCAGATGTCTAAGTGGTACATGCAGTGTCTGTCGGGCATGTTCCCAGTCCCACGTCCCGCAAGGGATGTCACATAATCCCGATGGCACGGGTAATGCATTCCGGATGCAGGTCATCAGAATATGTGTAGCACACGTTAGTGGAAATAAGCGTTGCCCACAGCTGGTAGGCGATGATTAAATACAACTATACGGATATGCGCGAAACAGGGCTAAGTGTCACCGACCACTGCGCAGATCACGGTAAATGATGTACAGAAAAGGTGACACCAGCATTAGTCACCCCTGATCAAATAGCGCCTGCTCTGAAGGGTAAAACAACCACTGCCAGGAGTGGAACAGGCAGTCATGTACACAATCACCCAACACTATTGCTAGGCAAGATATACGTACGGTAGGGTTGCCACAGTTCAAATGACCAATGTGGGACATACACCAGATGTCAGTAGGACGACACACACCTGGCCAGGACGAAAACCTGAATGACAGTGTTTTGCATAGATAAAAAGCTTATAGTCTAGTAATGGTCGCAGGTACGTTTTCCATGTCCTGTAACATGTAGGTGGGTCAGATACAGAATAAGTGTGTCATGCAACTATGACATAAATTATAGGGAATATGTTTGTCCCAAAGTCGCAGGACATTTGCTATGTTCACAAATATTTTGCAGGACACAACTGCACAAAGAGGGATTGTCCCTCGCAAAGTGGGATGGGAGGTAATCTTAACCTATGGCAGGTGTGTAATGTGACAGGTACAGACACAAACGTGCGGAGTCCAGGAACACAGTATACACTGACAAACACACAATGAAAGGCATAGCATGCCTGTCACTACCCCTGTCCGAGATATGTGTATAGATAGATATATATAAATAAATATATATATATATATATATATATATAATCTACACATATATAATACAGATAGAAAGGGCAATAGTGTGATGTATGTCGATATACAAGGGGTCACTGGCATCTGCAAATATATAGATAGGTCGACGACATTCTAAACACCTGAGGTACAAATAAACAGGATACCGCCAGCTATGGAACGTGTCACACACCGACATGCGTAACCAGGAGGATGAAAGACAGAAAGAACACAGTACTGGAACAGTAGAACCGCGAGCAATAAGAAGATAATAAGGACATGTAGTCACAGCTGTCGGTGGTGCGGTCCACGTAGGTACCGTGTACAAGTGGTTGTGAGTGATGTAGCCTGTGTATGTGTGTGTTGAGGGTGCCATGTGCGTTCCCGTGTGACTAAAGTGTGTATGTGTGTCTGCATAGTGTGTCTGTGGGTGGCAACTCAGAGGTAGATGATTACGGTAGGTGTGGGTAAAGCTATCCGTAGGCATGCGGTAAACACCTGTCCCACATTGGGAGGGACAGCCCCCCCTGGGCAGGTGTGTCCTGACATGAAACATTAGAAAGGGCAACTGTCTGTGAGTGTAGGACATTAGTATGTCCCACATAATATGCAATAGTTGCAGGAAATACTCATGCCTGTATGTAAGAAATGGAAATGTTACATGCAAACCGATAAGTAGTGAAGGACCAAGAACAATAGGTATGTAATGAGGATAAAAGTATGTGCTATCCTGTGTACTGACTGTGGCCATATGTCAGCCTGTAAACACCACTGTGTGACCCGCAAGTGTCCAGCTATGGCCATATGAAAAGATGGCAAGCCATGTGACAGAGGGTCTGACACCAACACCACTGCAATGACTGCAAATATCTGGGACATACATACACGGGATAGCTTTCATTTACAAATATCCCTGCACATATTGCCGTACATCTGGAGGTATCAACCGCATCTGCATACCATATAGAAACCAATTAAAAACATCTCAAAGTAAATTCCCGTAATAGAAGCCTATTAAGTGATAGCACTGTAATTAGGGAAGGGGCCCACACACATATATATGGACTAAGTAGAAATGCAAGCCCCACAAAACCGTATATGCTACGTACACCTGCCTACATCCCCCACACTGTAAACAATAGCAATACAGACTGTAACCACAGCCCAAACATCTAGTTAGTCAATTACATCTGCTGAACCATTGACATACCTTGTGAGAGACATTTAAAGGCGCCATGCAAGATTTTATCCGTCGTTTAACGGAACAAATGGTGATGTTACAGATGTTTGCAATAGTCCTTTATCAGACGGGTGGGATGACAGGTACAGTCACAGGTAGAACCACATACTCAAGCCGTCACACACAATCCACGGTGGACATGACCCCAAAATAGACTTTGCTCTACACAAAGCAGTTGCAATTACACACAACAAAACACAATACAGGCCATCTCCCCAAAGGCAGGGCAAATGGCCAACGCCCAGGTGGAGAATTCAGTTATACCCCACTGTTGCCGCATAATTGATGAATGGAGTAGCTGCACAGCTGAAGTGCATGTAATTAGTCACACCGGACCACCAATTGGCAGTAAACCACATGTTGCAGGTATAGACGTATATAAGGATGACTTGCCAGATATGCAAACTGTATACTCATACCTTATAACAGTTGAAAGAGTGATACAGAAGAGCAAGATAGAGATGAAATACCAGAACGATATCAAGGTATGTATAACACTAACTGTATGTATAGTATGTTCTGTATTACATAATGTCAGTGTATGCATAGCCTGGTTTGCAGTAATTAACAGTGTCCGCCATGCATAAAGTGGGGAATGGTATTTATGTAGTGATGTCTCGCTGATCGTACTAATATTTGTAGAAGATGTGCGTCCAGCAGTGGGCCACAGCACAGACACCACAAGAGATGCAACATGACGGCGTTAAACAGAACAATGTCATACGACCCGCCGTCAGTGGCAGGGTATGTCCAATAAGTACGTGCCATAGCAGGGGATAGTATATGTAGATATACTGTAACAGTACGCATGTGTATGGGCATATAACGTCAATGACATGTCTAAGGTGGACCCTCTGTGCAAGTAATGGTTGAATTATGGGATACCATGTAAAACATGTGTAATGTATAGTACAGTAGATTGATACGTCAGATATGTTGCACAGGAGAACAGGCATATGATGCATAACAAAGGTATCTTATAGTGATGTGAGTAGTATGTAATTAAGATATGTATAAATAGTTATGATGAAATAACTATGTACTCCACTCTGTGCATTTGCAAAGGACGCAAACATTACTCCCATACTAGAATAGCAGAAGAGATGTGACAGACAAACATGAAAATGATTGGCGTGTACAATTACAGTATACATATGGCCCGTAGTCACTGGACATTGTTATAGCATGACAGCCAATCTAACTGGAAGGGGTATACCAGTAACCATGCACAAAGGACATGTAATAGCTGCACAGGTTCACAGTGGGGTACCATGCAGTCTGACAAGTCAATGTGTAACAACACCTACAGTGTGCACACCAGTGGCACCTCTCCAGGGTAGTGTTCTGTGAACAGAAGAGCCATGTGTAACCTGCATCACTGCACAGTACAGCCACTGCAGTGATCCCTGGCGTACATGTGTCCACCATCCAGCAAGTGAGGTATCACATGTACACTGCTACTGACTATCCATGCGTGATGTACATAGGAATCATGTCCCAAAGCATGGTGAGTGTCCGGTCTGGGAATGCAACCCCCAAGCACATGCCACACACAGTCGCATGTGTGCACATATCCATGAGCATCATGGTCATAGTGGCTATTGTGTATGTCGTGTATGTGAAGTATATCCATAAACATATTTGCAGACATGGGCCCTGTCTTTGCAGCAGACGTCACCCCTGAGTATGTAGTCTGCAAATGTGTACAGACATGGTGCCTGTACATAAGCCTCATACATTAACAGTCGTAGCTCAATAAACATCATGGTGTTTTAATGTTGGGTTATGTAAAGCTGTTGTGTAAGGTACACCCTACGCGGGGTGTTGTACCCATGGATGTGTGTATTCGTCTGGTGTTCAGAGGTATAATGGGTGCCTATGTACCAGCTACACACCCAGTACAGACATGTGTGAACACATAGAAGGATATCCACGCCACAGTGGCAATGTGGTAATCACAGGAGTGTGTACGACATACATGTGTTTTACAAACATGTACAATGCAACATGTATGTAGGAGACTAACACCTATGTGATAACCAGTGGGAGGATGGTGTACCGCAAAGGTGATGTTCACACCAAGTGTCATGCAGGTAGAGGCCATGCTGTTCATATCGGTATCTGTCACAGTGACACCCATATGGATGGGATCTGTATCAGCTGGTGGAGCAACAATGGCGCTGGGTATGCAGTGGTCTGTAAAGCTAGGCAGGGAAGTCCCCTCAGTGGTAGCCTGCACCTCAGGGAAGCATATACTGAACATGAGGGCTCCATGACTGAGGACTGTGGTAAGCCAAGTGTAACTGGATTGCAGTATGTGATATGGTATGCCACCCTCAGTGTGCGTGTCCCGTCCATTAGCCACATTGCATAACATCCAGAGACATATGTTGTGATGTGCAGGTGTATGTGTATGTAGTCAATACCAGAACGGAGAACAGTGCTGAATGGCAGCGAGAGGACAATGCAGGCTGTGTGGACACCCGTGTCATCAACTACTACTCTGGCGACTGTAGGAAAGGTGTTCAACAGGTGTAGGAGGCATGCTGTGGCCCCAACAAGACCAACACAGCTGGCATCATAGGATTGGAGCACAACAAATACTCGACAAATGATGTCCATGATTATGTGCCGTATAGCCATGCATTACAGTCCAGTGAGGTGAGTAGGGCAATAGTCCCAGTCGTACAGTGTGGCACCACCTGTGAGGAGTGTTACTGTTGCTGTGTGCCAGTCAGGGGCCACAATGTCTGGTACAAGGCTGTTACTGAATATGGTGTCCCAGTGGGGAGACATGCTGTTCAGAGTTCTGTGGACATCACAGCCTGGGATATTGCAGGGTGACAAGGGGCCTGTATCCTAGGACATATAGAGTGCAGGTCAGTACTGTGTAGGTGTGACTGCAGGTACACCGCAATGGACCTGCAAGGAATGTGGCCCTGCAGGGAGTGAGAGGGTGTAATGGTAGCAATGAAGCCATCAGACAGCATGTTGCCAACATCACCTGTTACTGTCATGTTCCAGAGTGAGAGTTGTATGTGTGAGCAGATGTGGGTATTGCATATGACTACCGACATACCACCATAATGCCTTGTGGTACATCTCGGAATGTGTCGCAGTAATGTGTACATAGCTAGTTATGGTGTATGTGATGTGGGATCCTGTGGCCCTACCGAGGCTGACCAGTGAGTCACCCTGCCCATGGGAATGTACACCACTGTGTAACAGCCCCCACCTGTTGTTGTACAGTATGTCCGTGGGACTGCACCCCCAGAGTGTCATCTGTATTCTGGTGTGTACCAGCATGGCTCTGTGTGGAATAGCATGAACCACATTGTCGTGTACGTGCTATTGAAGTGCACTGGGGTATGTCTCAGCGTTTGCATGTGCATTGTCCACCTGCACATGTGTCACGACAACAACTACCGCTGTCATACGACATCTGTAGTTGGTGTTGTAGTACTCATCTACTGTGTATGCCGTGAAGTGTGTGGTGCCGGTATGTGGCTAACAAGGGTGGGTAGCAGATGTTCGGATTCCACCAATGAGGGGATAACCGCAGGTGTGGAACAGCATGCACATGTTAGTAGTGTCCATGTCAAGGATACTGTTGGTCTTGGAGGTGGTGTATGGGTTGAACCAGCTGAGCAGAGGTCATGACGCACGCACAGTGTACGCCTAATGTGCCAGTACATGTGCGGCTATCACAGTTAAGTGTGGGCTATTGTCAGTCTCACATTAGTAGCAGCAATAGTTCCGAACACAGTTATATGCACGTGGAGCACCTGTGATGCATTGTGCGAAGTAACCAGCAGGGATGTGTGTACAACATAGTGGAATATGGGGACACCTCAGCTGTGGGTGTGCCAGTCCAGGTACGTGCCTGAGAGGTACTGTCTGTCTATACCCAGTCATTGCAGGTGTGGTCCGCAGAGCCAAGAGGCAGGTCCCAGTCACTGCAGAGATATTGCAGTGGTGCAGTATCAGGTGTGCCTTGCCTGCATTTGTCACAGAGGATGATGTCAAGCATTGTGTGACATGACCGCATGCTTCGCTAGCCAGTTCCTGTTCTGATGGTGACTGTTATTGGGCACTGTGCAAGACAGGCAGTATGAAAGCAGCAAGAGTCCAACATGTGATCCGTACTCCCAGGGCTGACAGGTGCAGGTCAACTGTGCCACAGCATCATGTTGTTTGGCCGGGTCTGTCAAAGTGGACGTATACTAGATGTCTGTGGAATGACAGCAGAAGCATGGACAACTGTTGGGAGTGACACAGTCATTCGTAGTACAGTGTTAACAGGTCCGGATGAACGCAAAATGCTTCCCAGGGCGTGGACCACACCATCAGGGTGACAACACTGGTGGGCTATTGCATGTCCCTGCACACGTAGTCTGTGCCCTGAGTGACAACTTCAGTCACACAAACATGGAAGGAGAGTCACATCGTACCTGCTGACTTGTGGCATGTGTGCATAGGTTATGTTGCAGAACCAGTTACTGGACAGCAGGATGTAAGTGACTATCGCCTTGTGTAGCCTGCTGAGTGGAACAGCAGTGTGACTGCTGACAGTCACCTAAGACAGGTGTGTTGTGTATGTTATGACACCCTATTGGCTGTATGTGATGGGCACATGTGTCTGTGGGCTATAGGTTGGTGTGGTTGTGTTTGGCGATGTGGGCTGTCATCAGTGCCCACACAGAGTATGGATGGGTACTGTACAAGGTGTCTCCATATGTGTGGCCTGTGGTGGGGATCATGTGGGACCATGTGATGTGTGGGGTGCGTTGCCAATGTTGCACAACCCCACATGACTGTCAGGTGCAGTCAGGGTTGGTGACAGTATAACCCCCAGCAAGGCTGCATATGTGCATCCCCCACAGGCTGTACTGTTGTATGTTGGGAGGTGTGCATTGACTGTGGAAATGAGAATAGCTCTATTGCCACATGTACAACATAGTCATCATAGTGACAGGCAATAGCACCGGTGCATGCCAGTTGGACATGCCTGTATATAAGTGGTATGTGGCAGGTTGACAGGCCATAGAAACCACCATGTCTCGCGAGGTATGTGAGTGATGTGTGTACGAGAGTTGTTGTACAGTTATCGAGCTGGAAATGTATGGACAGACAGTGTACCTGTGAGGACTGGTGTGAAATGGGTGCTCAACTAAGCAGTAGCTCATAACGTGCCAAGAATCTCTGAACAAGTGCTGAGCATGCCCATACATTACAGATAGGGTGTTGTATACAACAGTCATGATTGGTGGCATCGCATCAGAACACTGCCGGGTATGGGCTGCAGGTCCATGAACCATTATCAATGTAGATGTTAGCAGTACAGATGTACAAGACAGTACGGATGTTTGGCTACAGATGCCTGTGTATGTCACAGGAGTGTTCTACTAGTGGCCTGTTGACAGACTCACAACTACCAAAGGTGCTACAGTGACATGTGCATATCACACGGTGTCAGCTACAGTAAATCAGGGTTAATGTGTTGTACCCCACCCGCAGTGTAGCCCATACCACACAGACAAATGTCAGCCATCTGTGTATGTGATGATGTGAATGGCCATGACCTATGGGCAATTGTTGTCACAGTGTTGTGAACATCATACAGAATGGGCTGTGTGTGTGATGTGTGTGACATATGTGCACATTCTGGTGGATGATGTCAGCAATGACACCACTAGGGGAATACCCCCGTACCCATTAAGAAACACCTAGGCTGTGGTCAACAGTATGGACACTGTGTTAGGGATGGTGTAGTGTAGTACACCTCCCTGAGCTGGAGACATCTCCCTGGCCCTTTAGGTAGTCATCCGAGGTACCCATGACATGACAGGGTGGTATCCATGAGCATGGAGATCATTGGACAGGCATACACAGCACCTGTGTGACCAATATTGGAATACACATCACCCTCCAGGGCTAGGGCCCATGAGTGGATGGCCGGTACCAGCCTCCACAGTACTCACCTCCAGTGTGCAGCATGCTATCCACCTTGCATACAGACATATGCCACACTATGCTGTTAGACATGCTACATGTCCATAGCCTGATCTGAAAGACATATGTCATGGACAACCACCGTCCCACGACTAGGATGGCCACATGCTGGACATATCCCTGCACCATACCTGTGACATACTCCCACCATACCATGCAGCCCTGTCCACATAGCTGCACATATCATCCCTGCCATACATGGTGTGATGGCCGTATGGTAGATGTAATATCATCTATCTGGATCAGTAATGTGTAACTGATGCCCCTCATGGTGGCGTAATGGGTGTCGGATACAGCTAGGAAACCCAGCCCGTACATGCTATAGCCGATAACCTTACCTGCGAATGACGTCCGACTAGCCATTGTCCCATGTCTATCACATGTCCAACACAGGTGATCCGTGACATGATGTTGAACAGCTGTGCAGTGTAGATGTCTATGGAAAAACAGATGCATGTACAGGTTTCCATGCACACTTGGTGCATTGTCACTGCCCAAGTCCAGTAAGGCTGTGTCTGTGTTGATATGTGACATATCCACAGTATCTAGGTCAACAGCATTACCATGGATACATCAGGCATGGGTAGATAGGTAAGAACACCAGTGCATGCAAACAGAGATGTCCACATGGAAACTGACATCACATGCAGTAGGAACACTATTGAGGTGACACACATATATGGGGATGATATCCATTGCATACTGGGTGTTACATGTGTGGGACACATACATGCCAGTCATGTTAGTGTCATGTTGATTTGCAAAGATAACTGTGCGAATGTACTAGAATGTATGTGCAGCAGTATCACTGTATGTCTGTAAATGTGACCTGTCACCTTCATCATGTCTTACAGATAATGCCGCATACACGCCTACCAGCATATAGCCGACAGGAGGATGATGTTGTAATACCGTACCTCCATGAGAACTACGAGGTGTTATTTAGCCATGTGCCACAGCATGCACAGCAGCGGAATGACCTGTGGCAGGATCTTCACAGGAGGGTCAACGAAGTGGGCGGCCACAACCGCACCTACCAGCAGATGCGCAGACACTGCACGGACCTCATATGTCATGCAAAACAGCGTGCCACTGCAATCGCCAGGGAACAAGGTGGTACGGGTGGTGGGCCAACAACCCAGCCTCCACTCACACACACATATGAGCTACTGGCCAGTCTAGGAACACCCTCAGAACAGCCCCCACAAACAGTAGCTGCCATTGTGGAGGTGGGTGTCTCCCAGCCAATGAGCCTGAAGTTGCCTGGTAAGTCAGTACTGAACATATGGCCAGTATATCCCACGTACGTGCATGTGTCAGTGTACATCATGTAATGTAACAACATATGCAAGGTATGTGGACACACATGCTTCATGCTACCCTGTGTAGGCACCATACCTCTGAACTGTACGGGTATTTGCAGGATGTGCAGATGTCTGCCTCATATTGTCTGTGTGTTCCCCTTAATATCTGTCCCTTTCTGGCAAATAGCTGAGGAATGGAGTCATTAAATGATGACATACACATTAAATGATGACATACAGTAGTGTTTATGACTGCACATTCCATTGCAAACACATGTGCATGCAAACCTATTGGTCTATCAAATATCCAGGTTAGTAAGAGCAATATGTCACAGTTGTCCCTATATGTCCCCCATCATAGTAGGCTTTAGAGGTATGGTATGCACACATGTGCTGACTATATGCTATTGTACAGGTGAATGTGTTAACCTGCACTGTGCACCCTGTGGCTATCATACAGTCATGGATAATGTTCATACTGCTGTCACCCTATACAGGTACCTCTGGCGTGCCGCACAGACAAGAGTCCGTTGGAGGTGAGTCTATCATCAGTATCAGGCATGTCAAAGCATAGATCTATTCGCCATGTGGCCAGTTAATACATGGATATACGGGTCGCATCACCCATCATCCACACAGGCCACCCATGTGCAATATATACAACTGAAATGATACACAGACATCAAACTACAGTATTTGTCATTGCTACATATGTGTCCAGCTGTGCATACAATGGTGGAGGTGTTCTACAATGGAGGCATATGTACTATACAGTGGAACAACATGTGTGGTACACAAACCAGTACCGCACAGTGAGCAGTAATATGGGCAGACCACAGGCATCACCATTGTGTTATATGCCCGTGCAATGGTTTCACACATTGTGATGTTCCATCCGACATGTCTAAGACACATTTTGGTTGCAATATTGTCACAATTTCCCATAACCCATATCCCACATACCACACATACACCTGTTGTCTGCATAGCCCTGTGGATGGTGACATAACCAACATCTATGGGTGTATGTCATATGGGACAACACAGACATGTGTGATAGACGGCCATCACATACATGACCAACACATGTGCACACATGGCCATGGGGGATGGCCAGAGACACATAGCCACACAGAAGATGGGATGTGGATACACCCTGTCCCACTTTGTCCACACATGGTCCAAGTACAGCCATACTAGACCGATTGTACAGGTGATGTGGTACGCTGCACATCATAAATGCCTGTGCACAGCTAGTGGAGGTGTCAGTGACATGTACCTCATAAGATGTGTTGAACATGATGTCTGTGTCATAGCATGACGGTAGTCACCTTCACAGATTCCACTGACAGTGACACCAGGCCACAGACACTGTACTTTTCCCCTTGCTGTAGGACATCACTGTTAGCTGTGCACCATGTGTGCGTGGTACATCAATGTCATGTGTGAAATGGTGATGTGACAGGTCTGCTATGTGTGGACATGGTTGCCAGGCAGCTAACACTCTGTAGTCATCATGCAGGGGTGTCATCTGTATGCCTCCAGTGACCTGTCACATGACACAGCATGGTTGGGTGTGTATACACCTCAGCATCGTAGGTTACAATCCACAGGTATGTCACGGGTATGCATGCAGTTCTGGATATGCAATGTGTACATAACATGCACTGTTAAGCAATATAGACGCCTCATGATGCAATGCAATGGCACAGTGTCTGTACATCACACTGTACAGCAATGTAGACAGCCCAGTCCCCTACCATGCCCATGCACATTTGCTCAACATGCATTCTATCTGTAGGGCATATGGACAACACCGCAATGTGATACCCAGTACGATGATGTACATGTGTCACAACACCATTGTGTCAGGCATGCATGCATGTTAATGAACATGTCAGCAGATTACATGTCAAGGTCACATCAGCCATATATACTGTTATCCTGTTCTGGTCCACATGGTGTATCACGGGGATGCATGCATACTACCATGATCGTGTGAATTGCATGGATAATGATATGACACCTGCCTGCTGTAGTGTGCATTCCAGGGGGTATGCTTACAAACACTATCGATGTCTGAGCTGCATGCTGTCAGCTGTATCACAAGCATGCTGCATGCCATCTGTCATCTCACATGCATGGTGTGTCAGTGTGTGCGTCGGTGTGTCAGTGTGTGTGTGTCAGTGTGTCGGTGTGTGTGTCAGTGTGTCGGTGTCGTGTCAGTGTGTCGGTGTGTGTGTGTGTGTGTGTCAGTGTGTCAGTGTGTGTGTGTGTGTGTGTGTGTGTGTCTATTGTAATGTAGAGTATTTCTTTGAATTCACAGGTGATGTAAGTGTGTTACCCTCCTGCGGTTCATCTGATAGTGTCCCCACAGATGCTAGCAGTGATGAACATATGCACGAGGTACAGGCAGGGATGTCAGGGGCGGAATCTGTGCCAACGGTTGCCATCCCAGCTATGTCCCCCTCTTCCCCGCACACAGTTCAGCTGCCAACACATACCGCATCTACAGTGGCTATAGAGGAAGGACAGTCAGCGTTTGTTAGCGTTGAACAGGAACATGTGGTGGCTACAGAAGGTGTGTCTCTACACCATGGTGGCAGTATACTGACTGCAGATGTGCCACACAGGCATGTGGCTGGTGCTGCTCATAGGAGGACCTCTGGCAGACATGCACCTGCAGGACATAGCGCAGCAGCTGGGATCACCAGACGCATGTTCCAGGCTGTAATGGCGGCACAGGCACATGCCGAATGACAGAACAGAGAAGTGCAGAGGTTGCAGAGGGCCGCTATCAGTACCCTAAACAACAACATCCAGGCATTGGCAGGTGCTCAACAGCAGCTTGATGATGTTCTGGACAGGCGATTGGGTGACATGGTCAGAATCCTCGACTGTGGCATGGTGATCCATGAGCGTGAGCTGTTTGTGCTGGAACATGTGGTAGGGGTGAGGCATAGGACACATGGACGTAGGCCAGCTACACCACCTAGTGTAGGTCAACGTGAGCGTGCCACCTCACATGGCCGCTCCCATAGTGCCAGTAGCAGTAGCAGTGCAGCTGGTGCTGCGATGTCCACACCAGGTCACAGCAGGCCACATGGATGTGGCCCTGGACGTTCCCAGCAGGGACATGGTTCCAGTGGCCATGTGTCATCAGACAGTAGCCATTCTGTACCTCTGCCTGGTAGTGCCCGTGCACCCCCTGGCAGGCACAGGACACGTGGCCGTGTCCGGTCACAGTGAGCTGTACAACCTGGTCTGTACAATCTGGAGCTGTCCATATTACCCTTGTGTAGGCCTCACAAATGACAGAACTGTGTGCACACATACACGCACACAGCAAACAACTGTAGGGCTCCACAACACCCACATGCATACAGAACAGACATGTCCATTCAAATCACTGGCCCTTACCCGCACACATGATGTCATCCATTGGAGCAGCCTATGCCCCTGGCAAACAGTATCACCCTGTGCATATGATGAAGCCTGTGCCGCATCCCTGTCATCCACACCATTGGTGCAGGGATATGCTCATATGGTCTGATGCACAGAGTGAACAGAATAGTGAGAGGTGTATCTAACATTACTTGTGTATGCATATTGCAGGATGTGCATGTTGTATTGGTCATGTGTGAATACTGAGATGTGAGAGGTGTATCTAACATTACTAGTGTATGCATATTGAGGGATGTGTATGTTGCATTGGACATGTGTGCATACTGAGAGATGTGTATGTGACATCAGTGGTGTACTGTCAACATGCACCAGTCATACCATATAGTCCAGGTGCAACATGCATTGTGATATGTTCACAGTATGTGTCTCAGTTACAACAGTAACAGCATGTTGGTAATGCCCTGGTTCCCTCCTATGGTGTACTGGCATGTGCCTGCAGGTAGCAGTGTTTGCAGTCCCCCATGTGTAACTGTGGAGTACTCACAGGCACGTATGGCAATATCAGCATGCTAAACGTACCCTAAACCTGACTGTTGGACAGTCGAACATGACACAGATGTCCGAATATGACACAGATGTCTGCACATATAGTGCACCTGAAGCATGTGGTCAGTTGAACAGGCTACAGCAGACAGAAATGTGACATATATACCGGAAAACATTACAGGTATTTTGACATGGTGCAGGGGTTGTACACAGCGGTCAGGCCAATGATGATGTTAGAGGCCACCTGATAGCATGAGGCCACACTGTGTAGCAGTAATAACCCTGTCACAGTACAGGAACATGGCCACATTCACGGGGTCTACAGCACTATAACACACCCCATAGTGTTCATGTGTGGACCCTTGCCTATGTGGTCATCACCCTCGCAGTACTTTGCACCCACATGATGTGGCACAGAGAAGGGACATGCACAGGTACCCAGTATGGCTGGGACCGATGGCATCAACAGGGTAGTAGACTGCATCACCATGAGGGGTTAGTGATCCTGTTTCCACAGTATGGTAGCATACACCCTCACACCAAGCACCAGACAGCCATACATACATACACACACACACACTGTGGTGACCAGATATGTGTGTACGGATAGCTGATGTGTGTGATGCACCACACCTGCTGACCTCATGCTTTCCACACTGCAGTATATACAGATCTCTACAACGGTGTACAGGGATGTGTTACATCTGGGATGTAGTCCCCACCATATGTGGCATGTGTGGTCACACAAGCGGACACACATGGCAGTGCTGGGAATGATACACCTGCCATATGATGATCCATTTGACAGACATGCAGCGGTACTGTCCGCAGTATGTGTACCAATGCTATGTCTGGCAATTGTGTGGCTATGTGCACACGGGAGGATGTCAGTGATACAGGTGTCACGTGACATACAGTTGGGTACACCTGACCGCTGTGTATGCGTTAAGTCATCACCATCAGGTAACAGTGACATAGCATACTGTTTGCACATGGCATGGTAGGGTGGTGTGTGACACACCTGTGAGCCATCCCCAGCATAAATACATCTACACAGGTGGATCACCACTTTATGTACACAGAACCCTCCATATGTGATGTACAACCAACTGTACTGTCTGTATGTCACCATATACAGGTGTCAATGATGGGGCTGCATTGCGACTGTATGTTGTAGTTAGGCACAGCTGCGTTACGGACATTGGCCACTGCACATGCATGGTTGCTGCATGCACAGTACAGATTGTACATGTGCGTTGGTCCTACATGTGTCTCCTGTAGCCATGTTTGTATGCATTGCTATTGGTGGACATGTGTGTTGACATACATGACACATGGACTGTGGTATGATATCACGGGTGTCATGGGCGACTACTACAGGGGAATGTGTCCTCCGTCAACATTGTTACCTCCTGTACTATGAGCATTCAACAGACATGGACCCACCTTCCATTTGCGTGTGTATGATTGCTTAGGCCACTGTTCTGCACAGGGGACAGCAAAGGCTTAGCTATGTACATATGTGTTGTGTGTGTGGTCCATGCACACATCCACTACAATCACATGTTTGACATATCCAAACATGTGTGTCCATTGGTGTACAGCAACACTCATCTGTCACAGCTGTGTAAGACCCGGGGCCCCTGGTATGTCTTGAGCTGACCTGGTCATGTATAGTGGTATACTTGCAATACATTACACCTGTTGGAACCCTGTCAGTACATGTGTACCCTGCACAGTTGCTGTAGACCTCTGTACAGTCCACTGGTCATGTGTCACACAGTGTTGTGGTAATGTATGGCTGTGTACTGCTGCAGCAATGACATGGTGATGTCTTGAGGGCTACATTGTAGACTGCGGTGTGTACGTCTGGGATCTGCACCTGTGACAGCTGTGATGGCAGCTGAGTGTGTACTGGTCACTGTATGTACATCTGCTATGTCTCTTGATAGTGCACATACTGTGTGCTGTAGTGATCATGGGCTATACATGTGTAGTGACTGGTTATTGTGTTACTGGGTATTACATGGGCATTGGAAACAATGTTAGTACAGCACCTTTGAATGGTTGTATGCAGATCTCGACAACAGTCAGCAGTGGTTATTACATTGGAGTGTGAGTATGGCTCATATCCGTCTGTAGTAACAGGCAATTCTATGCACCTCAGGTTAACATTACAGACTCACGTTTATCCACAAGTTGTGGTACAGATCCCAGGACTGTATGTGTAGGCATTGACAGGTGCAGGACTGGGTTGTGTTGGATGCATGTAGGGGTGTCCATGGCCAGTAATGGGGATCTCTACAGCCTGGCAGGTACAGTCTGTGACTGTCCCACAACCTCCTGTATATGGCTGACACATGCTGTACCTGTGTATATGCAGACACACTCACTTACCACAAACAGCTACGGCTGTCACATACACACACCCATTGCACCACCATTGGGCCATGCAATAACCATTGTCCCTCACACACACACACCTACGTGTACATTGGATGGCTCAATGACAGCTCTGGAAATGTTAACACCACACCCTGTGCATATGATGTCACCTGTGCTACCACCTGTGATGTGTAACATTGATGCAGGATCTGACTAACCTGGTGTTGCTGCACATGGTGGCTTTATTCCACTGTATTGATGTTAGCATGCTGTTAACACACAGTGTGTTACTTCCTGGGTATATCAGCAGGCATGATGCATTGCAGCTATGGCCATCACTGTAGCATAGTTTACAGCACTGTTACTTCTGATGATGTATTCTCCATCCATGTGCCATTTGATGTGTGTAGTATTGGCAGCATGTGTGTCTATGTGTGCAGTACATGTGTGATGTGTGTAGTACACATGATTACATGCTTACAAACGCTTACACGGGCTTCACCATTCGTACACTAGCTTACTCGTTCTTCCACACTCCACACGCGCACACAGGCTAACACGTGCACACACATGCTTACTCGGGCTTACTGGTGCGCACGGGCGCAGACACACTGTGGGCAGGTTTGCAGGTCACATCGGTGGTATCCATGGCGTACACCGTCAGTCTCCTGACATTCCCTAGGATAGCTCATGACACGCCTCTTCCACTGCGTACTGACAGCACACATGTGACACTGCTCCGGTGAGGTTACAGTGTTTTATACATACACACTCATGTTGTCACGTATCTTCTACTCTAATAGTCCCCTTAACCTACACTACACTGTAGAGGCTTGGCCCATATGGCATGACATGTTGTGATTCACTATCATCAGCCTCACTTGCCTCACATTGCCTAGAAATGCTTCGTTACATCTCTGACAGAGCGCTTCCACACATAAGAACCAGTATGCAGTAGCCATGTTGTCTCCAGCTTGCCATTCATCTGCATGGCGTACTAACATCTAACTAAACATACAATCTGAAGTAGGGACGTCATTTGTCAGCAACCTGTGGGTCTTGGATCCGATATCGGATCCTGTATGTATATTATGCATATGTCTTGTTTTGAAGCGCAGCTCGTTCTCGTAGCGCTGCGCTACGCTTCCACACCAGGGATCAGGGGAGGACAACTACTGGTTTATTGATATCCAATGGACAAAGCCGCCACTGGCCTTGGACTTGGACATTGGCATGCTTCTTCGACTGTATTCATACTGTATTTGCAGCTGTCATTGCTCCGTTTAGCAACGTGCAAAACTTAGTCGCTTAACATCCGGGTAAATTTCTGCACATAACCCTGCTCTTGCACGGACAGCTTACTGTTTCATGTATCATGTAATTACATCATTTGCATAGCTTACACATAGGAATGGGGTATGTTGCAAATCCCAACATTGTCCGTGCAATGTTCATGTTACGGGTGGTCTTGCACACCCCTACGGGTGTTTGCTGAATAGCCTGGCAGTCATCTTTCCTTGCTGTACTCTCACTCAATCCATACACGCCAGAGGCTTTGTGTACCATGGCCTAGGCTTTGCTGTGTGCTATGTCTAGTTGTAATGTATGCATGGCTGTGGGTATGTCCCACTATCATCACTGGTAAAGGTACCGCCCTATAGGTACTTCATGTAGACCGCTGTGTCATTTGACATGTTAGCACATACCTGCGGCCAGTACTGCACGTCCTACTGCAGCGCTTTTCATACCTTTTGAGTTATCTTGCAGTCGTTAATGCTGTTTCCTCAGACATGTATCTGTTTCTGATCATACCTATCAACCTCCTAGAGCAAAACATCTGTACAAAGCCTAACATGATGGGGGACATATAGGGGAAGATTATACATATTGCTCTTACAAACATCGAGAGTTGACAGTATTATAGGTTTTGCATTAGTATGACCTTTCTGAGGGATTTGGGGTCTTAAACTCATATGTTTATCATTATTTAATGACGTCAGTTCTCAGGTATTTGGCAGACAGGTACAGATTGTAAGAGGAACACACCACACATATGAGGCATACATCTGCACATTCGTACGGTTGCGAGGTATGTTTCTGATACTGGAAGTATTTCTTACACCAATACACACAATACATGGCGCCATCACAGGCCAGTTGCCATTACATTCCTATTGCAGGACACACCCACCCAGAGGATTATATTCCTCACACAGGCCAACAGGTGCTTTTCCACACTAATTATTCTATCATGTACCTTATGTGTACGCCGGTATGTGCGCTTTCCATCAGTGGCAGAGCTCACGTACGAGTATGGGGGACTGGACACTGTATTGGTGACACTGCATGACACCCTGAGGAACACATGTCTTTTGAGTCTATTAACCTTCCACATTGACTTTCACAAGGCATACGTTGTCATTCACACCTGTGGAAAAACATGCTTTTGACTTGTACATGTTTTGTCATTTGTCCTGACGTCTTTCTTCTCACCTGTCCACCTAGTATCACTTGTTCTGTACATTTAATTAGGACAGGTTACCTTCATACCTCTCACCTGTACACATTATGGGTATACGCCCTGAGGTTTGACCTATGAATCTGTTACATTTGTCATGATAATGTGCCTTTCTGGTAGATTGCTGGCAAGGCATGACAGACTGTGCGGTTAGGTAATCATTACTGACATTTCTATTTCATGATTACTAACTCTCATAACATTCATATTCCTGACTATGCAATTATTCTATCAATGTTCTGACTTTGTCTGGGGTATATTTAATATAGTCCCTATTTGTCTTTCGTGTACTATGCCTTAGTCCAGCTGTCTTATTCTGACATTTTGGCAGATATGGTTACCATCTTGGTCGTACGCATGTCCATCCATGATAAAAACCTACATGACACTGATATAGGTCCCTACGTCTTCCCCCAATGGTTTACACAATATCCAGTAGATGGGTTGCACCTTTTTGGAGAATATAGGCGTGTATTATACCCACATAGGTATATTGATCACTCCCATGGGGCGTACCTAAGAGATCTGTGCCAACCAACACCTTGGCCCATTTCTGCATACCCATGATTCCCATACCTGACACCCCTCCACAGTACCCATTACACATGTTTAATGTGAGCAATAATAAAGTGTGAGGACACTTCCGAGCACTCCCCACTCTACGGATATCAGGTCATACGTCATACATTCTATCGACCCATGTGTTATTACCCTTGCACCTGCTACTGTTGCATGTACAGCTATATCATAGTTGCAGCTGTGATGTCTTTTGCATCGATGAGGGCTTGCACTTCGTACAGGATCAATTTTCGGGGCCCTGCAAAGCACACCTATATTCATGTTTAATGTGTAGAACTTGCAGGCCCTGTCACACTGGTACTTTCTAGGCAATGGTTTGGAAAGCATCGGTGTATTCTCCTTTCTTGCATGTCTGTCTGTCTATCCATAATAGCTATACCGTGACCTATTTATGTACATGTGTTATATGTACAGGGACATATGTTTGTTGTGTATATATCTATTCATGTATCGTGTGTGTATAGATATATATATGTACATATATACATATGTCTGTACATTCCTCATCTCATAATTTGCTTTGGTTTATGTCTGTGGATATATGTGTATATATATCTCCATATCATACCTTTCAACTGTACAGATTTCTGCTGCATGTACAGCTGTTTGCCTCTTGCCTCTTGTCTTTGGTCCGTTTTTCATAGCCTTGTGTCTATCTGGCAAGTTAGTGGCATATCATTAAAGACTGACGTTGGTAAATAATTACAAACATTTCAGGTTACGACTTCATACCCTTCAGAGAATCCATTCTAGTGACACACCTGTTATTCTATCCACTTTCTATGTTTGTTAGGGCAATATCTGGGGATTGTCCCTATTTGTAACAGTTGTTGTCATGGCTTTGTCCGGTTTCGCACTTTACGGGGTTAACAGGTATGAGCCATGTACATAGAACGTCGGGAAAACACCATTCATTTTCTATTCTGTGAGCAGATTACACACGCGCAGGCGCACTTGAATATCTTTATTGTGGGTTACATATGTTTCATAGATAATTGTGCTTATGTGAACTTTCATAATTCTGACCGTAACAGTTACATATCTGTATTCCAGTTTACGGACTGCTGCGAAACACACGTTCACCTTTACATATTTAAATGTGTGTATAGCATGAACGCATTCATTACACTTTCAAGTTATATGTGTAGATGTCGTAGGTCAACCGGGACTGCATTCATGTTGGCCGGATGCTGGAACCACTATTCTATTGGTGTTCTCCCTCATTGATATGCATACCCATAGTACTTAGCTACATCAACATACGCCTCACCACTTCACCTACAACACAGGCATCCATTCTCTTGCTGGGAAAAAGGCGGTACTACATATTACACATTCCCTATTGCCTATTGCTGTGGACTCCGGCTGCATTGTTAATCACTCCGAGGAAGCCGAACACCAAGGCATATAGTCCAGCCACATACAGGTTTTTGATTGTCAGGATATTCCTGTAGTGATCTGGCTTTAGGCTTGTCCACCTGGTGAATGGAACTTCCCTGGCCGAGTTAAAATGTCAGACGAAGCATATGGGCAGGGATTATCTCCCTATTTTGAAGTTTTACCTGTGTTTATAGACACAGGTATTTGGGCACCTGTCAGCAGCTTATTCTGTTGGCATTACATATTATGGGTGCGGTTGTTACAGTCCATACTCCACAGTGAGGGGTGTTCCCATTCACATTTGACTATTACCTGTATACAGTCATACAGGGATTATTATTTTGGACATGAAGTGACTACAGGTATGCAATTGTACATTACACAAGTGTGAAGGGTTGTTACTGTAAATATGTACGGACCATACCTCTCAACCTCTTAGAGCACCAAACCTGCGCAAAACCTACATGATGGGGGGACAATTAGGGACACATTTTAACGATTGCTCTTATAAGCTTAGAACGTTGATAGAATACTAGGTTTTGCATTAGCATGACTTTTCTGCAGGCTGTGGAGTCTTAAACTCAGGATATTTCTCATTATTTAGTGACGTCAATCCTCAGCTATTTACCACACTGGTGCAGATTGTCGGAGGTACACACCAACACTATGGGGTGAACCTGTGGTCATTCTTAGGATTGCCACCTTTTCAAATGCCCAAAGTGAGACATGTTCTGTAGAGATGTCAGATTTTCCAGGACAAAACATACCTACAGCCGTGCATAGTACAGAACTTTAACCTTTTTTGTACATATAATAGCTTATTCTAGTAACATTTGAATTGCTTATGCTACTTCACATAACATATAGAGGTTTCATATATAAGATAACTGTTTTATGTGACTATTAAAGAAACTTAAGAAATAACTTTGTCCTAAACTCTCAGGACATTTGCTATGTCTTGCTTTTTTTCACAGGACACAACTGCCTACAGAGGGACTATTACTCGCAAAGTGGGATAGATGTTGACCCTAGTCATTCTGCAAATATCCGGACAGTTGAGTGGTGTGGCACAGACCTCTGTAATACACTGTTGTGTTCTGGCGCAGCAGTAGCTCAGCATTACAGACTGCAGTCGGAACGTGCTGACAGACAGCTGGGTTTCAGACTTTATACTCCAGACATTAATGCCAATGTGCAAAATGTTATTCTATCAAATGTTTCTAAGAGCTATCTTTACAGATTGTCCCTGTTTTTGGACCTTTGTCTCACTTATATTCACGGCTCTGTCCAGATATCTTGTTGACCGGTATGGTTGGTCACGACTGCACACAGTAAGTGTCCATCACACTTGATCAGGGTTGACCTGTTTATGTCAGTGTCTTCCTCACCCTCCTGCCCTTTTCCACTTTGAAAATATGTGCATTATATTCTCCCTTCTATTCATGTCTGGACACGTGCGCCACAGGAAGGTATTTTATCCTAGGTGGTAGGTTATGCATGCCCACTTAGGGCTGGACAGTGTCATGGACCTCCACTGCACGTTCTGACTTGTGTCTGGATATCTACTGGATTGGACATCTTGTTGTCATACCCATTCTACTATTTACACAAGTTGGTCATCCCATGAGGGATATCCCAAAAATTGGACTAGACCAAAACAATTTAGATAAGGAAGATTTTTGTGGCTTCACGAAAACGTGCAGGGGGTTTTACATGCAGGGGATACATGGTTTGCAATCCTGACACTGCCTAGGGTGATGAAACTTACTACATATGTGTAGGGGTCACTGTGTGCGGCTGTTCCTGCAACAAACCAGTGGACCAAGTACGGCAGGATTTGGTGGATGTTCTGGTATGGTGGCAGGTTGTATGTTGTGGAGGGTATGCTGGGTAGGCCATTATGCATCCAGGTGTGTTGCGTTTGTTATGGCCAGTTCCATCAGGACCCATCTTTTGGTATGTGATGGTGACGTATCTATACATTTGTCTTGCATATTTCCATATTCATATGTTTGTGGGATTGTGTTCTACAATATGGCCTGTCTGCTTGTCTTGCAGCTGTTTCTACATGTGGTTGTGTTTCTTTCCACTTCACCCGCTGCCCCCTCGTACACCTCCGGTTCACCTTTTCTGCATATGACACAGTATCACCTTTGAGGAATTTACCATTAAACACCCACCCCTCACACGCAAATTCCTCGCACCCCATAGAGCACTACTTTGGTTGTTGGCCCATGACACTGCCAGAGTTACACATTGACTACCCTACATGTGTCGGGTACCTTTATGGTTGTGTGGACTACCTGCCATGTTTTCTTTCCACATGCTATACCTCACGCACATCGGTACACGCCCATACTTCACTTTCATTACTTGGTTGGTGTATCCGGGTACTACCCGTTTGACTGTGTCACATACACGTTCGGATTATACAGCTGCCTTCCAGATTTTGCCAGCCTGTTGTACTCATTAGTAGGATGGCACCTTTTCCTATGGCCAAGCTAATCCTTACACATGTCCGACTGTTGTGGACAATGCCTCCCCACAGTCGACGGTTGTGTTTCCACCTTTTCAGTTGGCCACAGTGTGACGTAGGGTTATCACCTGTCCCACTTTGCGAGGGACAGTCCCTCTTTGGGCAGTTGTGTCCTGACATGTAATTGTCAACATATGGTAAATGTCCGAGATTTTAGGACAAAATTGTTTCTTATATTTTATGTGATAGTTGCATTAAACAGTTCTTCTGTATCTGAAATACCTAAATGTTATGAGAAACAAAATAAGCAACTAAACTGCTACAAGAATACGCTTTTATGTAGGCAAAACAGTTACGTTCTGTCTTTTTTACTGGCCGTGGATATATGTCGGCCTGTAAAATCTGATGTCTGTACCAAACATGTCCCACTTTGGCCATTTGAAAAGGTGGCAACCCTACTGTGACATTTGCGGTGAACACAGCATATTTTACAGGCCGAGACATACCCACGGTCAGTTCAACAGATGGAACTTACAATTCCTGCCTATATCTAAGCTTATTCTTGTAGCATTTCAGTATCTTATTCTGTTTATGACATTTATGTAATATATGTTCAGTGAAATGTATTTAATGCAACTATTGCATGACGTCTACGGATGAATTATGTCCTATATTCTCTGGACATTTGCCAGTTTTACATGTTTGTGTCAGGACACATCTGCCCACAGAGGGACTGTCGCTCGCAAAGTGGGACAGGTGGTAATCTTGGTCGACGGTACTGATCATACTGTTCCTTTCTGCCTACATGTGTCCGTATTGTTATGGCTGTTTATATGCTCCTTCTGTTTCATTTACATGCATATGCTATTTCCTATCACATTTGGTATGTGAAATATGGACATACCTTTTGTATGTGACTATTACATGACTTGTGGGATATGATTCAGACATACGGTCACTACATATATCTACATTTTTCCTCGTGTATTTTGTTATGGACACATCTGCATAACTATGTTCCCTCCCTCACATTATGGGTCGGCTGGTGACCCTCTCCGTTGGACTGGATGTACCTACTGGCGGCGTGCTAACATATGATACGTTTCACTTCCACATGGTATAGCTATCAACACTACGTTGGACTACGGGCACATGGTTTTCATGTCATTTGTTCAAAGGTAGGGACCCGTTATTCCCTACCGTCCATTTGTGTTTGATTCTTCATTTTCTGTTTGAAGGGACTATGCTTTGCATATGTTTCAGTATCCACGAACACGGATAGGTATGATTACTATTGCTGGCGGGATATAATATTCAGCAGTTTAGGTTGCTCCTCGACAGCCAACATTGACATGCCTCCCTGCGCAACTTCGATACGCCCCTAGCACTCATGCATGTTTCCTATGCACATGGCTGTAGCGGCTGCGCGCCTTCATTAATATGCATATGGCGTGACTACTCCATATATACGCCACAGGGCCGGCACAAGCCTTACGCCGGCCTTGCGCTGAGCTTCATGAATCCGGGGGTATGTCTTTCATATAAATTATTTTTATGGTATTATAGTGGATACAATAGTACAGGGTTGTTTGATTATCAGTAATATAAAATTTCATGAAACTGCTGATATAATTTATGTGATGATATATATGTTGCTGTATATGGAAAGACTGATGTAGCTAGAGTTCAATTTTATTTTAAGCGATAAGGAATCATAGCAATAAACAGTATCCAGTCTAATGAAGTTAGTAATAATCAGTGTTTTGTTATGGTGGGTAATTATTTAAGCAATGTGGAGTAAAATAATATAAATATGGTGACATACCAAGGGTGGAGTAATAGAAGCAGTCCATCCTAGCTGCAGACAGTAAAGAGGGGAGTGCATAGTCCATGAACTGAGTGGCTTCCCTGGACTCAAGGTTCAAGGGGCCATGATTGGCAGATGTGAATGGTATAATAGTGCAATGCTGCCACTCAAAATGGGATGCTGATACTGCATTTGTAGTCACGGTGCTTTTTATATGGTATCTTAACTGCAATAAGCTGCTTTTTGCATTTGTTTACTTTATGCAATTTTAGAGCAGATAAACCACTTTTTGGTCTTCAACTTTGACAAGACGTTTTGGTTCTCTCATCTAAGAGAAATCAGGAAACTATACAGAGTGCCAGATAATGTAAGATGACCATTGTATAAATATGGGTTACACTTCAAAACATCTGAAACTCATAACATCTAAATTCAAAACATCGAGACCACAACATCTAAAACCCAAAACATCTAAAACTCATAACATCAAATCTGAAGTAGTTACTTAATTTGCTCTGCAACCTGTGGGTATCGGATCCGACTTTGGATCTGAGCCGGCAGCTTTCCAAGCTACAAGATCCCCTACCCATAATCCCCTGCTAGCTGCTGTATTACCTCAGATCGTTTTTTGCCACTGCTGATGTAGCTACTCTTGAAGAGCTCCTGGTTCAGTGAGATCGTGAAATTACTAAAACTCTCTTCCTTTCTATAGTTTTTTTGTAAATTTAGTTGTGTACGTGTGTGTAGAGCCCTGTTTTAACCTTTGTTTTATAGTTAGTTTTCATCTGTGTCACCCTCCCCTTAGTGTTTGGGAGATGTTTAAAATGGCTGAAAGGCCCAAAGCTGTTTTTTCAATGTACTGAGTGTGGCCATGTTTCACCAGCTGATGGCCACGGGTGGCCCATTTATCTGTGGCCTGTTTAACCCCTGGGCGATGGGATGGGAAGAATAAGCTGATCCTGGCGAATCGGCTTCCTCTTCTTCCCTCCCAGGCTCAGGCTGCCTCTGCACCTCTTGCTCTACCCAGGACTCAACCTCCCTCTTTGGGTCAGCACAAGAGACGCTGGTGCCTTCTACTTCTACCAAGAAGAGGCACAAGGATAAAGAGGGACATAAGAGACTCAACCCTCGGCCCCCCATCTAAGTTGACTAGGGTCTCCCTCAAGGGTCTCCAGATCCTCCCCTCTCGCTTCCCGAGGAGGAAGGCAGCCCTCCCGGTCTGCCTCGATGACTTCTTCTAGATCTACCAGAAGCCTCACTGAAGTGGACATGGATCGGATGATGCGTCGATTCATACAGACCCAAATGCAGATGGGGGTGCTCTTGCCTCCCCCCTCTGGGAAGGAGTGCGGCCCCCATTTTTGCCCCGATCACTCCTTCTCCGACTCGTTTTCAGGAATCAGAGTCTTCGGATCCGGGTCCTTTCGGAGCCGAGGATTTGTCGGCGCCGATAGCGCTGGTCTCTTCGACGCTGACTATGCCCTCAAGCTTGTCGGATCCAAACTCTCGGGGCCGAGGGCTGAGCGTCGGATCTGGGGGAGTTGGTGTGTCTTCGGCGCCACTGGGTTCGGAGCGCACCTCTCTCTGTGCTGACCGCATATGCCCCGACTCCGATCCCTACCTCGGAGCCGAGGAGACTGCTTTTGGAGCCTGTTGAGAGTTTTCCTTTGGCTTTTGCGGTAGTGGAGATGATACTGTCGAGGTCCTCCAGGTCCCCGGTCTGGGCTTCGGATCCTTCCATACCCCCACTGTTTTAGGGTCTATCTTCCGTCAACCGACCATCGGGACAGCCTGCCCAAACCCTCCAGCTAGTTCCTGTGGAGGAACGGGAACCCATGGACGAGCCTTCTTTGGATAGCCCCACTGAGGAGGTCCCTCGGAAACGTAAGTGTAAAAGGAGGCACCTGGACTCCCCTGAGTCCGTTACCACCGACACAGATTTAGATGAAAGGGAAGGTTCCCCAAGGTCACCCCCTGAGGATGTCTCCTTCGGACATCATGGAAATGTTGCGTATTAGAGGGGGGTGGTCTGCCCAAAAACCTTGCATGGATGAATCCGTGTTCCTGGAGGCATTTGAGGCAGGCCCATCTACCTCCTGGGTGTCCCCTCCGGCTGACCCCTTGGTAGACTTAATTACTACCAGGGCATGGAAGGACCCCGACACCGTGGAGCCAATTCCTAAACGTCCTGATAAAGTCCTTAGCCCCCCTACAGATAGGCAGTCTTGGGCCAAGGGATCTCCCGCCAATGCCATGTTGGTGGCGGCTGCCACCAAGAGAGAGCTCGCTCAGGAGAGTTCAGTCCACCCGCCAGATAAGGAATCTCGAGCACTGGACCGTATTGGGAAGCGGATGTTTGCTTCAGCGACCTTTTTGATAAGGGCACTGAACTATATGGCACAAACTATTAGGCTACAGCGAGACTTGATCAAGGAATGCGCTGCAGCCCCCCCCAGAGTCCATGTTGGTCGCAGACAAGGATGTTTTTTCGACTCGAATGGCCACTCTAAAATCTATTTCGAATACGTCCATGCGGCTTCTCTCCCATGCAACGGAGGGAGCCGCTAGGACCAGCGGAGCCGGGGTCATCTTGCGACGTCATGCCTGGCTCTGTCTTTGTGACTTTGCGGATCCCTTCAAGGTGTCCTTTGCGAACGCCCCTTTTGGCGGATCTTCGCTTTTTGGCAAGACCGTTCGCAATACATTGGTCCAAAGTGAAAAGGACGGGAAGACGCTGTCTGCCGTCGGAGTCAGCTACTCTAATCCCCAACGATCCTTCTCCAAGAATCAGAGGGGACAAAAGAAGCTATGGTTCCGTAAATCTCAGCAATCCCATCCAGCTTCGGACCCCTCGTCCTCTAGAGGCAGAGGAGGACAGGGTGGATGCCGGCCCAGAGGCAGAGGGGGGCCGCGTAACTTCGGGTCTAAAGAACCTTTCTCGGACAGGCCCGCGCAGCAGCCCTGAGGGCTTGCCCAACTGTCCCTCTCTGGAGGCAGTCGGGGGGTGGTTGATGGAGCACCTGTCAAACTGGGAGTCCCTTACTACAAATCGATGGGTGCTCCGTATCATATCCAGAGGTTATTTCATCCCCTTCTTAAACCATCCTTCCAAGACCAGAAGCCTCCCCGATGTACCACCCAATCAGAGGGAGGTAGCGGCTTCAGAAATTTCGAAGTTGCTAAGAAAAAGAGCCATCCAGCCCATCCCCCCAGATCAGTCCGGATTGGGTTATTACTCCAGGTTCTTTTTGGTGCCAAAGAAAATGGGGGACCTAAGACCCATCTTAGACCTTTCCGCTCTGAACCTGTTCATACCCAAGGAAAAATTCCGGATGGTCACCCTCCAATCTATTCTCCCCCTTCTGCGGGAGAACGACTGGATGTGCTCCATAGACCTCAAGGATGCGTACTACCATATTCTAATGGACAGATGATCCAGAAAGTTACTCCGCTTCTGGCTAGGAGTCAGTCATTATCAGTTCAGGGTTCTTCCGTTCGGCCTCACCTCAGCCCCCAGGGTGTTCACCAAAGTCATGGCAGTGGTTGCAGCCCACTTGAGACTTCAGGGCTTTCAGGTCTTCCCGTACCTAGATGACTGGCTTCTTACTGCCACTAACAGGCATCAACTCTACGTGGCAAGGGATTACAACCTGAACCTTGCCCGCAGCTTAGGCATATCAGTAAACCTGCAGAAGTCCTCCCTGTGCCCCATTCAGGCCCTGGATTTTATAGGGGCCAGGTTGGATACCCATATCTCTCGAGCTACTCTAACTTCGGACAGGCTGAGCAGCTTGTCACGTCAGGTGTTAACCCTTCTTCGGAGCCCTGCCCCTCCGGCGGAGTTAGTCCTGAGGGCACTAGGGTCTATGGCGGCAGCGATCGGTCTCTCCCTTCACGCACGCCTACGAATGAGAATATTACAGTGGACCCTACAAGTCCAGTGGTCCCTATCACTCCACCCGTTGAACACGCCAATACCACTGAGCAGAGTTTGCAAGAACTCCCTTCTTTGTTGGCTCAATGCGTGGGAACTCAGAGAAGGAAGGCCCTTGGTGATTCCCCCACCCCAAGCCACATTGACCACGGACGCATCTCGCCTCGGGTGGGGGGGGCATTGTTCAGGCAGATCCGTCCAAGGCACGTGGACATCCTTAGAGACTGCTTTGCATATCAATGTCCTAGGGATGAGGGCGGTGCTTTTGGCGTTGCGAGCTCTCCACGACCTTCTCCCTCTGGGGACTATTGCTATCCAGACAGACAGTATGTCAGTAGTCTGGTATATAAACAAACAGGGAGGAACCAGATCTTATCCCCTTTGTCGAGAGGCCATGAGAGTTTGGGAATGGGCGATATCCACCAACCGGTTTCTGATAGCAATGCACATTCCGGGACAGTCCAACATATTAGCGGACAAACTGAGTCGAGTACTTCTCATTCCTTACGAGTGGTCTCTAAATCCATCTGTTGTGAAGCAGATCTTCCGCAAATGGGGTTGGCCTCACTCCGATCTTTTTGCTTCTCCTTTAAACACAAAATGCATCGAGTATTTCGCAATACTTCCATCCAAAGGGGAGAGTCCCAGAGACGCTCTAGTTCATGCTTGGCCTCCCGGTCTCCTATATGCATATCCCCCCCTCCCGCTCATGATAAAATTCATACAGAAAGCCTGTCGGTTGGGGAGCAAAGTTATCCTCATAGCCCCATTCTGGCCTCAGCAGACCTGGTTCCCCTACCTGCGGTCTCGCAGTGTGGCTCCTCCATGGATTCTGGACCCCTGCCAGACCTGATCTCGCATCCTGCGGGTTGCCAAACCCCGAACCTGGTCAACCTCAAGCTTACGGCTTGGTTGATCCAGTTCCAATAATGGCTAGGACTCCTGGCATCTCATTTCCCGTTAAATCCATACTGGTCGCGGCCCATAAGCCGTCTACCAGAAAACTTTACAATAGTAAATGAAAACGTTTCTCCATCTGGGCTAAAGACAAGGGCTTAGACCCATTCACAGTCCCTATTCTTACTATTCTGGACTTCCTGTCACTGATCTTTCGGCAGGGAGCAAGTGCTTCTACAGTAAAGGTCCCATTTTCATGTAGGTGATAGCTTAGGGTCCTTGGCATCTGCAAAATTATGCAAAACTTTCTTGCGAGGCATCTTTCTTTTGAGGCCGCCAATAAAAACTGTGGTTCCCCCATGGGACTTGACCTTAGTCTTACAAGCCCTGACAAGTCCACCCTTTGAGCCGGCGGCTTCGGTCCCGTTAAAATTCTTGTCGTGGAAAACAGCCTTCTTGGTGGCTATTACTTCGGCCAGGAGGGTTTCAGAATTACAAGCTCTGTGCATGAAACCCCCTTACCTTATCTTTCACAAGGATAGAGTGTCCCTCAGGACTAACCCGTCTTTCTTACCTAAGGTGGCTTCAGAGTCAAATATTAATCAGTCAATAACTTTACCAGTATTCTTCCCAAACTTTCAGAACAAAGGAGAATACAAGTTGCACAAATTGGATGTGCACAGACAACTACATTTCTACTTGCATAGAACTAAAGATTTTTGCAAGTCAGACCAGTTGTTTGTATCCTTTGCAAGATCAGCCATGGGTAAAGCCATTTCCAAAGTGACTCTAGCAAATTGGATTTGTCAGTGCATACGCCAGGGGTATATATCATCAGGCAAACCGGCCCCTATTGGAATTCATACTCATTCTACAAGGTCTGTAGCCACCTCAGCAGCCTTTTGGTCTAGGGTTCCCTTGGACGACATATTTTCAGCTGCTACTTGGTCCTCTTCTCATACGTTCATTTCTCATTATAAACTAGATATGATTTCGAGAGGCATGGTTTCTTTTGGCTCCACGTTGCTTCAGAATATCCTTCTGTAAAGGCCACCTAGGTTCCTTCTTGAGTAGCTGGGGACTCTGTCCCACAGGTTGCAGAGCAAATGAAGTAACTACTTCAGATAAAGAAGTTATGTACTCACCATAGCGTTCCATCTGAGTAGGTACTTCATTTGTCTGCAGCCAACCCCCCCCTGCCATCCCCCGAACCTTTCGGGATATTCTGGTTACCTGTAAGTTCTTTCCAAGATTTTACATCTGGTGTATTCCTCTATCGAGGTGATTAGTTGGGTGGTACGGCAAAAAAGTCGATCTGAGGTAATACAGCAGCTAGCAGGGGATTGTAGGTAGGGGGGAGGAGCTAGGAGCTTGGATCTTGTAGCTTGGAAAGCTGCCAGCTCGGATCCGAAGTCAGGTCCGATACCCACAGGTTGCAGACAAATGAAGTACCTACTCAGATGGAACGTTATGGTGAGTACATAACTTCTTTATTTCATAACATCGAAACTTTGCATTACAACATCAAACACTACAAATCACATGAAAATAACATCTCCTCCATTTATAACAACAAACACACTTTTTACTACGTTTCTGTAGGGGGGTAAGTCCTCCTACACCCCCCCATGTATGGGTCTCTGCCCCCCCCCTATAAATTAAATATACCAACTCCAAGATCACACTACAGTGGGAAAAAGTTAATTTCCTAACCCCACTGTATCGCGATCACCATAAAGAATGTACACATAATGTCTATATCACTTACCTGTATGGTCTAAAAGCCACAGACAGAGTGGCAAAATAAGCACTATATAAATAGTATAAATTCCTACACTATATAAATAATAACTATATAAATAAAAACTACATCTCATACTGATACCACAAGAATAACAGATTAAACTAAAACATTTGCACGTTTCACGATACACTATTCCATATTATACATTTTCGATGTTATGAAATTCGATGTTATGAGTGTTAGATGTTTTGGATTTTAGATATTTTGGTCTAGATGTTTTGAATTTAGATGTTATGAGTTTTAGATGTTTTGAAGTGTAACCATAAATATGGCATAAAGTAAAATAGTAATACAGTTAGAGTTAGGTCATGTGGAAGGGACCAATCTCAGATGTACTTATATACAAGATTACGGAGTAAAAATACCACAACAAACAGCAGCCCACAGCCATGAGATGATTGATTAACTGCATTAAACATTATTTTGAGAATTCAAAGTAAGTAAGTATAACTGTGCAGTATTAGGCCATTTCTGTTGTGATTCTGTGAAGTTCAAAATGCAGAGAATTGGAATCACTGAACTGCATTCCCCTGAAAAAAACAGCCCAAAAATACTTTTTAAGTGTTTTTCCATGTGGGCAAGCCCCCCACCCCACCCCAAAGTATATACACTTATGTATACCATTTCCACAGTCACATCAAGTCAAAAAATGGGGAAATTACCCTGAAAAGGACATCAGTGCTGGCACAACTCACCTGCAGTGATTTCCAGTGGAGGAAGGAGCACCGATCCCCAGCAGGTAGAACTGGGAGTAAACAATGGTCAAGAATTCATTCTTCATCCACCCCTAGGATAGCCGTACTTCGCCACCATGAAAAATGAAATACTAGTTAGATAATTCAGTAACACACTAAAATGCTGAGCTGGTATACTGAAATTAGATGAGTATGATGCCTTTCATAATAAATACAATTAAGTATCTAACAGGTTGCTAGTAATGCCTCTTATTAGTAATGTACATGTAAACTGCTTAATAATACCATCTGAAAAGGAGACTAAATAAATTAAAGGTAAGTGAAGTACAATAGTTAAAATGTGCAATGGTTATTAAAACGAAGTACTATATTCACATATAATAGCCACAATATTCAAATAAATGAGTTCTGTTGATGGACAAGCTCAATGAAGTAACATTTGATTTTGCATTGAGACATAAAGTCTAAGTGTAAGTAGAATTCAATATTCCAAGTTGAAAATTCAAAACACTAAGAAAAAAAAACTTGGTATCCATGCCACGGAAAATATTTCAATGTGCAGACCCAGAAAGTGACTTATATTGAAGTTTAAATATAAAATGAGTGACACCAAAATTAGCTTCTGAATTATTAAATTTGATAAATTAGTTATCCCAAAGTTTCTTTTGCTGCTCTTCAGTTAAAATGAATATTCACTCCATGAAAGTTTGTGAAAGGTCTCTGCTTTGTTTATTCTAAAAAAAAAAAAAAATATATATATATATATATATATATATATATATATATATAAACAATAGGTTTTGTATACAAAACAGTAAATAAAATCTAATTAAAAGCAAAAACAGGTTTCAACTTTCAACATTTATTTAACCACTGCCATATGTTTTCTATACAATCTGAAACATTAATTTATTTCTAGAATTTCAGGCAATGCTATGGATTATGAAAAAGAAACCCTTCCTAAACATGTTTTGTTTTATTTTTTTTAACCGTATACATTCATGTGATTTCACAAACATGTCTTCTGCTTGGAAGTTGCAGAAATATTTTTTTCTTTTTGCATTGTTATGGATTATTAATTGCTTATGGACTGGAAAGAGTGTGGGGTCTATGAATAAAATTTGAAGGAAAGAATTGCAGCTGCTCTTCATATTGAGCACTGGGGGTTATATCCTGCCAAGGATATAAGAGCCGTCCATCTTCCAAAGCTTCAGGGCACCTTCCTTGCACCCAAACTGTCAGGCCGCTCAAGTCAAGCTGTCAAAAAGACAAGCCCTTTAGAGCTTTACAGATGCCGACAAAAAATGGACAATATACTCAACCACGGACATTAAATGTTCTTTCTGTAAGTCCATATCCTATATGTTAACAGTTGCTGTGGTAATACAGTAATTTAAAAAGTTGAAGTTGAATTTCTTTCTTTTTTTTTTTCTTCTAATAATAATTCTGCTAATTTTGTTTCTGTTATTCCTGAACTCACTGGAAAGCTTTACTTATCACTATAAAGTGTTAATTCTGGCTATTGCTAGGCATGCATTGAAATAAATGGTTATCATTCTTAAGGTTTATAGTTATTATTGCAAGTTACACATTCTATAACTGAAAAACTATAACAGGGCTCTGACAGGCTATAAACACTCTTGCCTAGTCTGTGTATGCCCAGGTCAACCACTCATTTTGAACCATGGTTTAATCATGAGGTTTCAGCAAAGCAGAGACTAGAATAGTGAGTTTATCTGTACATTATTTATTTATTTATTTATTGGCATTTGTTTACTGGGAAAGTCTGAATGAATGAGCTGCCCATTTTCAGTGGAGACATAGGGAGAAAGCTCTACAAATGAAGACAGTTTCAGAACAGAATTACAAGTAAATTTAAAAAGTGAAAAATAAATGCATACATACACAAAGTTTTATTTAGGATCTAATGATATTTCTTAGTTAATGTAATTTTGTGCAGTTGGTCAACTCAACAAAGTATTAGAAATCATAGCAGTATAGGACTTTCTTTGAAGTGATATATTCATGAGGTGTAGATAGTTATTTGTATTGATAATACATAATAGAAGAGTAGGGGTTGGGGGTAAAGGTGAGTTAAACATGGAACTTTTATGTAAAAATGCAACTTTTTTCCAGTGAGAGTTCTGTCACAATAAATCATTTGACTGTATTATTTTGAGTCAAGGACAGGTAGTATAGCACAGCTTATCTGACTTCTCATGATTTTTTTTCCTTCCTTCCATGTGAGTAAGCCACAGTTGTTTTTGTAGATAAAGATGCAAAAGATCAGGCAGACCTTTGGTCATGGTGCATTTATGGAATGTTACAGACATATTGTATATCCAAAGCATATCATCCATACAGTCATGTGTGCCAGTTGCAATCAACTCCTATAACAACCCTATGAACAGCCACCACCATTCATAGAGTTTAATAGGCAAAGGGGGAAACAAAAGTAGATTGCAAGACCTTTCTTTCTAATCACACAGATGCAGATACACCTTTCGACAACTGAGAGGTTGCTACTCTATCTCCTGCATGTGTTTGGAACCCGTAGGAGAAAACTGGATCACCCAGATAAAACCCATGTTAATACATGGAGGACATGCAGACTTTTCACAGAAGACACCAGAGCTTTGAACTGAGAAGGAAATACTCTTGCTGTGAGTTGACAGTGCTGCAGATGATAAAAAGCTGTACATTTTTATTATTACATTTTTCTCCTAAGGAGAGAAAGAACTCTGTCTAAAGCTGTCATCACCAGTGTACCACAAGGCTCTATCCCTGGTCCCCTTTTCTTTAACATGTTCCCCACCACCTTCTATACTTCCACACAAAACAGGCCTGATACAGTACACAGATGATTCCACTCAACATGGTACACTTCCAAAAATTTACTCAGGAAGTTTAACAGCCACTGAAACATGGCTTCATAACTGACAACTCACACTCAACCAAAAAAAAAAAAAAAATACCACTTTTCTCCCCCAAATCTCTCTCTCATGAAAAACAAAATTTAATGGCTTCTCTCATCATTGAAGTCATTTCACATAGCAAACTATTAAGGGCATACCTCTCAAGTGTACTTCAATATGAGGAACGTACCTCATTTGGAATCTTAAAAAGTTCATGTTCCTCGAATTTCCTCAACGTTCCACATTGAAAGAGTCTGTCACACATGCAGTGTTAGGAATTTTTTTAAGTGAAATCCATGGTAAATAGAAATTAATCATATTAATTAATTAAATGATCTTGTTTATAAGTAAAATCAGCATTTTTTAACCATCCTATGACCTTCCTAGTTGAAGTTGTTGGTAAGCCATTAATATGTATTCCACATTTTGCCCATTTGTTCCACATTATGAAGGCAAGTGTTCCTCATTTTGGAGATGGAAGGTTGAGAGCTATGATTAAGGGTGATTGTGGATGATGATTTTACATTTGACCTGCATATACAAAACTGCATCAGAAACTGGGAATGCTTTACAGAGCCAAAAACTTTCTCACCAACACAAATAAAACTAAACTTGCTACTACTTATCTCCTACCCACTCTTTTTTTATGGCACAGCCATCCTTACCAACTTACAGGCTTCTTAAAAATTAAAACTTGGGTAATGCTATAAAGTTGGTAAATTTGCAGCACATAGTCCTTTCAGAACCCACCACTATATGACACTGAAAATCATCAATTGGTTAGAACTGCAACATCAACTAACATATACACAACTTCTTACCACCTATAAAATTATCCAGCATCCATCTGCTTGTCCAGCACTATAAAACATTCTACACAGCTATGTTCCTAGTTGGTCATTACAATCCAATGACCAAAAACTTCTGTCTACAAACCTAATAAATCTGCTGGGCATTATCTGTACTCATACAAGGTTGCTAAGGCCTGGAACTCCTTACCTGTATACATTAGGTCTATACCCTCCCTCAAATCTTTCAAAACCACTCTGAAATGCTTCCTAGCTAAAATCTGGCTTTGTTTTTGGTCAAAACCAGGGTAAACTATATCCCTAAATGTGAACAACTACCTTTTCCTTCTTTATACCCCTTAGTCTCCCTTCCTCACTTTTTCCTTACTGCTATTTAATTCTCTTCCCTGACGTTCTGACTGAATATACCATAAGCCTTTTTTCCTCACTTCATATCACAGTCCCTATTTGTATTAGACTAACTAACCTTTAGTTTTTCTACAAACTTCCAAAAACTTCTCTAGATATTAAATAATTGTCATATACATTGTATCGATTCTTAACCATTGTTTTTATATTATGTCTAATTTGTTATAATTATTTAAACTGCAGATGTTTTTGTTTATTTTTGAAGATTGCAAAATTATTGTTCTTAAAATGTTTTGTAATACTTTGGAGCTTTTCTTCCTGGGGCTCCACTGAAAATGGGCTTCTACCCAGTCAGACTTTTCCAGTAATCAAATGTCAGTAAATAAATAAATATGATACACAGTTAAGATTTTTGACGCACATTTTAAGACTCTTGAATGTTATTAAACACATGCACTATCAAATGCTTTATATATTTCACTGAAAGTCAAAACAGTAAAAATATAGAAACTTTGAAAAAATAAAGTAAAAATATACTTTTGTGGCATGACTGTTTAGATAATAACTCAATAATAACTGTGGAAATTTTAAAAATATATATATGTATAATTTAATTGCATCCAGTGCTTTGTTAGCACAATCTGTTATAGGGAAATTAAAAGATTGTTTAGTCTTTTTAAATAAAAATGAAATAGAATCTATACCATGCTTACATATTTTTTATAGTTTCTATTATTAGAGGAGAAACTTTAAGTAAAGGTAACTTATCTCTGCTATACAACTTGTGTTTAATAATAAAAATAAACTGATGCGAGTATAATGAGCAAAACAGAAACACATCTCAAAATGATAAAAATACAAATAAAACTTAAATGAACGATTAGCACTTTTGCATCTAAAATACACTTCTTCAGATCAGTAAAACTATCAAACAATAATATGTATATATATAAAACTAAAATATACATAACAACCAATCAACATGCTTCTCCACCATAAAAAACAAACATTCAAAAACATAGAAAAAGTGTGTTTACATTATCTCAGACGTCACCTCTTTATAATCCTAAATAACCACTAAAACAAAAGCATTTAAAAAGCAATCAGAAACCTTGAGCACACAAGCTCACCAGTCCGAGCCATGTGTAATATCAACGTACAGTCAATTTATTTATACACTGTATGAGATCTTAAATGAGGTTTGGGTGAAACTGCTTCATTGAGGCTGCAACCTCTATCTGATTGCAGTTTAATAATATAGGGAGATGTATGATGTGTGTCCTCAATCTTTAACTTATTGGTGTAACTAGTATATTGGTTCTAGTGTGATAAGGGGGGATTCACGTAATTGTGTGAAGGGGTAAATCAAGCCTGAAATTAGGGACATACCTCCAAAAATAGGTACATCATGTGCAGGGGTAAATCAGACCTGAAAATTTGTATGTTTCTAAATGCATGTATAGTTGAGACGTCTGCTTCATGATCACTTTGAATTGTTCTTACAGGACTGGAACCTGTAGAGGAAAAAAGGCTAGATGAATGATTAAAGCATTTTGAATGTTTTTTTAGTGTCTGTTTGTTTGAGCGGTCTGGGCATAAACAGAAATACTCATATTTGTCACAACAGTACTCAAACATAAGACAGTCTGTGCATCACTGGAGTCCTTTTATATCCATAGGTTCATAGGATCATAGGTAGGTACTAGGCTATTGGCCTTAGGCCCTATATAAGCCTAGCCAATCTGTACCCTGGCTTTTGCCACCCAAGAAAATGAATTTCCTGTGCCCCTGTCAAGCAGAGCCACAGAAGTGATCCCCGGGGTGAATTTCCTATCTCCCATCCAATCATCAAGATTTTTCTTGAAGAGTGCTAATGAGGAGCTTTGTTTGATATAGATAGGTAGCTTGTTCCAGAGTATGGAAAGTCTCTGGGACAGGAATCTATCCCTCCAGCATGTTCTGTTTATTATGGTGACACGGTTTAGGTCCTTAGAGTGTGTAGCTCTGAGGGATTGAGATTTCTTTAAGTGGAGCATGTCCAACAGTTCTGGGTTTGACATAGCTTTGTATGTTAGGCAGAGATTGCCTCTGAGTAGGTGATATGCGACAGAGTAAAGCTGGAGTTTTTTGAGATGGTCTCCATAGGGCATCTGTTTGAGGCCGGTAATCCTCTTTGTGAGGTATTTCTGTGGCCTTTCCAGTTGTTGTAGATGTCTTGTGAGGTACATACCAAAAGGGGCGTTGTACTCTATAATGGGTCTAATGAGTGATGAGAAAAGGGTAACAATGACCTTTTTATTCCTGGATGAGAAACCTTTTGTGATGAGGTGTGCCACGTAGAAAGATTTCCTGACTACTGTGGCAATGTGATTATCAAAGGAGAGACTACTGTCCACCTGTGTCCCAAGGTCTCTTATCACACTTTCGGTGTTAAGTAGACTACCGCCTATGTGGTAGCTCATGGGTACAGAATTTTTACCAAAATGGATGACAATGAACTTTTTGGCATTGAGCTTGAGGCCATGGCTTTGACACCAGGCATCTGTCTCAGTGAGGCCCTTTTGTAGGATGTCCACATCGTTAGGAGTTTTGATTATGGCTCCTAGTTTGCAGTCATCTGCGAACTTTGTTAGCCAAAGACCTTCTGTGTTAGCCTGTACTTCAGAGAAATAGATACCAAACAGGAGAGGACCTAGGACTGAACCCTGTGGTACTCCACTTGTCTCCGGTCTGAAGTTGGATTTGTAGTCTGCTACTTTCACAATGTGGGTTCTGTCAGTGAGCCAGCTGGCAACCCATCTTGTGACATAGGGATTTATACCTAGTTTAGTGAGTTTATCTATAATTCCAGAGTGGGAGATGGTGTCAAAAGCCTTGGCGAGATCTAGATAGGCTGTGCTACTGCTTTGGTGACCGCTTCAAAGAAGTATGTCAGGTTTAGGATACATGATCTGCCTTTTACAAACCCGAACTGGGTAGGGTCGAGAGTTTGGAGGTTACCAATGTCATTGTTTATAAGTTCCATGATGATGTGTTCCATAGCCTTGCAGACCAAGCTCGTCAGGCTAATGGGGCGGTAGTTGCTGGGGTACGTCGTGGTTCCCCCTTTGTGGAGTGGGATAACCGTTGCTGTGCGCCATTCAGTGGGCACAAAGCCTGAGGTGAGGCTATGATTGAACATGGTACTTGTGTAGGGTGCCAGTTCATTCTGTAGTTCATGTAGAACGCAGCCTGGAATTTTGTCAGGTCCCATGGATGCTGTGTTCTTGTCTTTGGAGAGTGTGTTTTTCACCTGTGCAGCCGTGATTACAGGACCTTTGCATTCTTCCAGTATAGAGATGAGCTCTTTAGGAGATGAGAGAGGGGTAAAGTTAGCACTGAACCTATCTGCCAGGATATTGGCAATATCAGTTGGCTCTGTATATTTAGTGCCATTGTGCTGTAACTCAGAGCAGATCTGAGTGTTGCCATTGAGATTCTTGACATAGCTATAGAATGCTTTGTGGCTGTCTTTAGAATCAATGGTGATTTTATTTTCGTAACTAGCTTTGGAGGATTTTATGAGGGATCTTAACTTTTTACTGAGGCTGACCACGGAGTTCCTCCAATCATGGGATTTTACTCTTTTTTGCAGCAGTTTTTTTCTTCTGTTGTAGAGTGTGTTTATGGCAGGGGACCACCAGATTGGCTTCCTTTTTTTGGAGGCTAGTGTCTTGGTTCTGTTAGGGATTGCACTATCCATGCACTTGTGTAAGCGCTTATAAAGTGCAATTGTATAGGATTCAGCATTTGTGCCTCTATTATCTGTCAGCATGGGTGTTGTGAAGTTTGCCACTTCTGTCTTAAGAAGCATGAAGTTGGCTTTGGAGAAATTTTTTACTGTGGGTTCCCTAATGAGGGGTGGGGGTGGGATGTGGATGTCTAGGGTGATTTGCTTGTGGTCAGATCTGACCAACAAGGAAGTGACCTCTGGGGTGGAACACCGGTTGCCCATGTTGGTAATGACCAGGTCTAGGATATTGCTGCCCCTGGTGGGGATGTGGATAAGGTGATCCAAGGTGTTGGAAGTTATGAATTCCAGAAAATATTGAGCACTAGAGTTGTTACATGAGTAGTTTTCCCAGCTAATGGTGGGGTAGTTGAAATCACCCACTATTAGGGTGTTAGGTTGTACCCTAATATTTTCCAGTGTATCAAGAAATGAGGATTAGGAATCCTGGGGCATGGTGGGGGATCTGTAGCATGCTACAATTTGGATTGTGGTCTTGCCCAGAGTTGGTTGCACTTGGATAATCTCGTATGCATTATGCTGAGCAACTAGTCTGGAGGTGCGGATATCCTTAATGAATATGGGCACGCCTCCACCTTTAGTGCTTCGGTCCAGGTTATGTGGTCGAAAGGTGTGGTATGAATTATAGACTGGTAATGCAGGGGTGCTCTTTGGAGCCTTGAACCAGGTCTGTCACTGCACAGATGTCGATGTTCTCCATTTTAAGGAGTGCCTCGAGTGAGTGCATTTTGAGGTTTAGACTTCTAGCATTAATTAGCATTACCCTCAGATTTTGCTTGCTTGTACCTGTTATGGTGGTGAATTTGTCATCTGAATCTTGCCTAAAAAAGGCACTATAGGGGTTGCAAGAGCCTTTGCCACTGTCCGGAATCCCAAGGGCGGCAAGTGCAGGCCATCTCTGGCAAAGCATCGTGGTTTGTCAGTCATGCCATACCAGGCAGACAGATACTGGATCCCCTTAGAATGACACCAGAAGCTTAGCCAATTGTTGAAGTCTATCATTTTGTCCTTGTACTGTGGTATCATTCTGGGTGATGGCAGTATTCTACTCAGGGCTAGGGTCACACCTGCCTGGGCTACAAGATCGGACAGCTCCTCCATGTCTCTTTTCATGTCGTCCAGGGAAGTACGTCTCAGGTCATTCACACTAACATGGACAATGACAGAGTCATATATGTACTTTTTGTGGAGTGACCTGAGTGCATGTGTTATGTGGCGGATCCTGGCACCTGACAGGCAGCTGACAGTAACTTTCTCCTTGTTTAGCCTGGTGAGTGGAACATCAGTGTATCTGACTATAGAGTCACCTATGACTAGAGTGTTGGGTACGTTGTTATGCCTTATGGGCTGTGGTTGAGTGGCACACTGAGTTTGTGGGCTATGTGCCATTTGGGTTGTGTTGGGGGGTGGAGGTTGCTTGCGTTTCTGCTTTGGAGGTCCCTGTTGCTTGGGCATATTTTTTTTGAGAGCCTCCGCAAATATAGGTGTGCGTTTTGTGTTTCTATATGTGTGTTTTGGTGGTGTAGGTTTTGAGGGACTATGTGATGAGTGCGGTGTGGTGCAAGTGTTGACCTTCTCCTCTTGACTGTCTAGTCCAGTCTTGGGTGAAGATAGCTTTGCTTCCAGTTTGGCTATATAAGTGCATCTCTCACAGGTTGTAGTGTTGTGTGGTAGGAGGAGAGGGCTGTCTGTGTACATTAGGCAATTGTTACATTGCCCCAAGATACCCAGATTCATCAGGTAGTCAAGAGAAAACACCGGGAGCTGACCCTTAGTCATGCCTGGCTAGGTGCTTATTTATTAAGTACTAAAAACTGTGTTGCTCTAGACAAGTGAGGAAAGTTGAGTGCTGTAGTAATTTGTAGCTTATTTAGTGCTCACGATGAGTTCTGAACAAGTGCTGAGCTCAAAGAAACAGATTTGAGTGCTGAACTAGAAAACTGGCTAGTTCTAAGAAACAAATGTAAGCTAGAAGGCTTCCCTCCAACACAGAAAAGCTTGGGGGCTCAGATGCTTACAAACAGTCCTGGATACAGCAAATCTGTATCTGGACTAGACAACTTACAGGAAAGGCAGGAAACAAGCTTAGAAATGTTTTTTTTTTTTTTTGTAAAGTGGAAAGAGGAAAGGAGAAGCAGAAACCTAACTGGGTTGGCCTTCTCAAATGTTTTCCCTGGATTAGGTAGAATGAGGTAATGACACTAGACTGGGAGGTGTGTCCCAGATCAAACTTTCAACTGCAAAGTCATCAAATATAAAAACAGAATACCAATAGGTAGGGAGGGTGGGAAACAAAAATCAGAACAAACAAACCCAATCAGATGCTTAACAATTGTAAAAATTTTCTAGTTAATACCTCACACACCAGCTAGCAAAGTATATGCAGACAATAAAAGTGCTATAAATAACTCAGAAATAAGCAAAAAGCCTCAGAGCCCTTCCTCTGACGTCCTCCGATTAGCTCAGTATGAAAAGGCAGAAACACTCACAAGTTAACTTCTTAAGTAACAAAGTTGAACCCTGAAACAGCTTTAAAAAAAGCATGAAAGAACCAATGAGGTTCTTACTCCAAGGTGTAGTCCAGGCAACCTCAGTCAGCCAATGACCACAAATGATTCACTCTCACTGAAATACTATACAGGCTTTGGCTAAGCTGTGATGGTCTGGAACATGTGCTCAGACACACAGCCTCTACTAACAAACAACTAGGCCCACAACACAAGCCTGAATATGGACAATGCTACACTACCAACACTACTTAGGTAGAAAAAAAACTGCAGAAATGTGTAAACAGTTAAAGGATCAAGGAGACTCTAGAGTCAAACATTATTGTCTTTAATGAAACTATTATCTTGAATAGTGGATTATGGTAGTACATCTGGTGAAACTGGTGTACTCTGGTTGATTAAAGACATTATCATTCTTGGCTCAAACACTTGGTTATGGTACTCTGAAACATAACTTTCATTTTGAAACTCTTGAGAGATGGCTCCTAGATATATCATCTCCTGCTACTATGGCACCATCGTTATTTGCACAGTATATTACTTTGGATCATTGTCAGTTACTCTGCAACATCATCTGTCTATTACTCTGTCTTCCCTTCAGGCTTAAGGCACACTATTTGATTCTTTTTAAAGACGGGAACAGTTCAGATGGAATATTGTCTGTCATAAAAACACTTCATTTTTAACGGGTTCAAACAGAACGCTTTTTTGTTTCAACTTTAGATTCCTCTGTAAGTATGTTAGTCGTGTTTATCTTCCAGGCAATAGCTGTGCAGAGGTTACTACTGTAGTACTATATGGAGCATCGCAGTAAAACATGAGAGCTAAGAGAGGATCAGGTTGTTAAAGAATCTTTTTAGCAATTTGAACTGCTGTCTGCTGTCTAAGCCACTCCATTTTATTGTGGATAGTAGGACTTGACATAGCATATATATATATATATATATATATATATATATATATATATATATATATATATATATCCATGGTCCTCATTAAATTGCTGAAACTCAATGGATATAAACAGTGTACTGCTTTCTCTACCCAATTCAGTATGGATGTCTATCTAGTGAATACAGTCTTGAATCTAGCAATGATTTGTTGGCTAGTTCTCTCTTTCTTTCTTTTCGGCTTTTCCCGGTTAGGGGTCGCCACAGCGGGACTCTGTTCCCATAATGATTGGCAGTAGATTTTTACGGTGCCGAGGTGCCAGCTCAACACCCAACCTTCAATGAAGGCACACCCATTCACGCATGTCTTTTGAACGCCATTAGGTATAGTTGTCAAATGTAATCTCTATATCTTGAAGTACAAGTCCAGTGCTATGAGGTTGCTTTTTCTTTAAAACTCACACAACTCAGCAGCTACTTTCTATCAAGGACCTTAATGTCAAAGCAATAGTTAGTAATCGTTCTGTACTCTGGGACAGTTTGTGTATGATGTAAAACTTGTATTTTTACAAAAGCTTTGCAATGTCCACGATAAGTGTTTTTACAAATGTTTTGCAATCTCCATGTGGAAGTTGAACCATTATGTAGACATCTTTGCTTTTTTGCAACACTTTTTGAAGTCTTGGTGTCATTTGTGTATTTGATTCAGCACGTTGGTATGTTGTGAAGAAGGCACAACAATTCTGTCTTGGTGCTGTGGCAAACCTTCATGTTTGGACATTTGCGCTCTGATGGTGTAGTATTAATACATTTGAGGATTTTTCTGCATCCAATGGTTAGACCATGAATCCCTTTCATATTTCATTATGACTTGTAAGCCATTGTCACATTCAGTAAAATATTTTATTTTTCTAGCCATCTGGTGGTCACTGTTTCAATTGCCATGATTTATTGCACACAGACAGCTATATCCTCTTCAGTATCAGGCTGCCTTTTTCTAGATTTATCAAGTGCAAAATAATGTCATATGCAGATAAAGGTAAGTTTACTTGATTACCTTACCTTTTATATCCTTGAATTTATGAGTACTTTATTAACTTTGCAAAAAAAATCTAAATATAAAGCAAATAAAAGGAAAAGGGTATGCCACAAAGTTTTTGAGAATGTTTTATATGCAGATAGACTTGCAAATACCCTTACTCAGCCTGTGAATATTTTTGCTCAGCATCACGTAGCATCCTGGAGCAGTAAGTAACAAGTCTCAGAACTTGTCCATCCATTTGGAGCAAAGCAGCACTTGGGTCATAGCAACTGGCATCAGCACTCACAACTGTCAGTTTGGTAATGTCATAGCAGGTGAGCACTGGAGCAGTTATTTTTGTTTATCCTTGCTGATCAGGGTGCACCTTTCCTTAGTAAGTATGTCAGTGAACATAGCACTGTAGGCAAATCTGAAGCAACTTCTTCCAATAAATTGCTATTACTTAAGACCTGGCATAGCTCAGTTGCATAGACTGGACTTCTTTGCTATTGATCTGGCCAAACTTACATCTGGTCTGAGTCCACTGGCACTTATACTGTGATTAAAATATTGAATCTCAGACTTTGCAAAAACAGCATTTGTCTATGCCTTGTTTCATATTAGAGTGTTTAATGATTTGGAGTACACTGCTTCTGTTATCAAGTCATGTGTTTCTTAATCCAGACTCAACACTAGCACATCATCCATTGCTTCAACAGTACTCTCATACCTTCCAATAGCTTGTTCATCTTATGCTGAAGTATTTAATGTGCTGAAATTATACCAAATGGTAACTTTTCCAAAGAAAACTTTCCAGTTGGAGTAATGAAGGCTGTTAACCTTTGGTTACCTTTCTCTAGGATTATCTGGCAAAATCAGCTGTTGTGCAGTGTCTTCTACAGCTGATGTAATAACCCACTTGTTCTCATAACGGTATCAATTAATTTTTCAAGCCACTGCACATTGTTACTACCATTCTTAAGGACTGCAACAATAGGTGCACAGTGTTCATTCTGCTTAGTTACACTTTCACTCACACTACCTTGGGCAGTACAGGAAATAGCACTCTTTTGGGTATGGTCAAGGTTATGTGGCAATATCTGGCTTTATCTTTATTTTCACTGGTTCACAGTTAAGTAGACCAGTTTTACCAAGCACATCCACATTAATTCAATTTATTCTGTCAGTCAGCCCCAACTCACATGCCATTGTTCTACTGAGCAAATTATTTACACACACAACTTTGAGTACATCAACCCAGAATTCATACTTTTGCCCCTTCCACTCAGATTTGGCTTGGAATCTACCAATATAATTGAGTTTGCCTGCAGGACTACATATTTCTATTTCTGCTTCATCCAACCATGGGCTCTTCAAAATTTTTTCTATATGTAGCATGTGATATTACTATAATATTAACTCCTGTGTTAATCTTAAAAATTATTGAGGGTCCAGGGATTTGGTGTTTGGCAGAGCATTCACTGACCCCAGGAAAAATATTTTCTGAACACTTTTGTCAGTTTTATTCTCAATAATGTCATCTTTTACTGTCTTAGTTATACAAACAAACAAAATGCTTCATCTTGTTGCATTTCTTATACCTTTTGGCCATGTGCAACACACTTCTCTGAGTCAGCAGGTAAATGATTACATCTCATGTAATGCAGACTAGGGCAATTTTTAATCTGTGAAGGCTGACAGTTAAAGTAGCTCTGTCATTGTATTAGATTTTTTGGCTTATAGTTTGCATGCTTACATTGTTCCTTTTTTGTTCTTGTTTTACTGCAGTTTATTTTTATTTATTTTTTTGTTGTTGTTGTAATTTTAAACTTTATGATGCTTCAGCTTTTTATAACATATGTAAATTTGACTTTTTTAATATTCTCCCAGTCAAGATCATACTGGCAAGACCCTCCCTTTAGACTGATAAAACTTTGGTTATAATCCATGTCATGTCTTCCCCCCCTACTAAATGCACACTGCTATCTCTACAGCATTACCCCTTTTTATAGCTTATTGTTAAAAGGGATTTGACTATCAGTGGAAAGCCTACAAACTACTTCAAAGAAAACAGCTTGAGAATAGTGCTGTTGTTTTGTTCCTGATGAGAAAAGGAACAGAAGGACATTGATCAGTAATCTTTTTACAGATTACTGGAGAGCTTGAAAACCAATTCTCATGAGCAAGCTTTGCTTAGTGCTACAGTATTGCTCCTGGTAAGAGAAGGAGCACAGAGAAACTGATTCCCAGCTGTCTCTGACTGGGTGGTAAGAGTGAGGTTTCCTTGACTGGTCTGGTTGCTGTTTCATTGTAAACCTCTTCACTTTAAATTTCAGACAATTGTAAAGCTTCTTGTTCTGATGTGCTGAGCTGTTGAATCTAGGTTGCCAGATTTCCGACTGGCCAGGTAGGGACAAAAAAAAGGTATTTCATGCTTTAAACAGAAGTAGCTCAGTGTTTAGCAATTTTTGATTGGCCCATATACCGGAACGGGCCAATCAAAAATAAAACGGAGGCTGTTTCACCGGGATTTAAACCAATAGTGTGGGGCTCGGGATCAGGCTACTGATTCCAGGACAATCCCACTCAAATAGGGATGTCTGGCAACCCTGTGTTGAATGTACAATACAGACCATCTACCAAGAGAAGACTACATCAGGCCTACAGACCCTGCCAACATCTGGGGTCAGACTACTGATTTTCAGGATCCTGCTTGGGATTAGTGTTATTGATATGCTGCTCATGAGAGAAGGACTTAGAGGGTCATTGATTCCTAGCTTTGTGTAGTTGTGGTGAGACCACCGGTAGCAGTAGTCAGTTAGTAACCAATGGGCACAACTGTACTTCTTTTAATTCTTGGCAACTCTTGCCTAATTTCTCCAGTAAAATCTCCATTAAGAACAGAGCTGCTCCTAGCATCATAAACTCATGGCTTAATCATAACTGTTCTTTTACCAATCTGCTAGTTCTAGGAGGTTTGAAGCAGTGAAGAAACTGCCTCATGTTTACTGATGAATCTTTACTTCTGGACCATTCTGATTCCATGTGCAAGATGTAAATTCTTACTTAGTTTGGAGGCTTGTGTCCTGATAACATCTTGTGTCAATAAACAACAGCATACCATGCTACAGTTTCCTAGGCCCCCACCTACTACACCTCAGCCACTTAAGCACTTGCACATATCTCTAGCCAATTTCCTCCTATGCATACCTTTATTGTGTATCATCAAAATCACAAAGGTCCTATAGGCCAGCAGGGAGTCATTGAGTCCTTGTTATTGGTAATTTCATAGTTAGGCAGACTTGCACTGCAGTCATCAAAGTGGACTAGGAAATAGTTACAGTAAGCTGTTTCTCTGCTGCTAATAGGCCTAGAGATAGTGCTATGGTCTTCAAGGTCTTCCACCAGCCTAATTATGAGTATGGCCTTGAGATTGCCTACATAGAAGTTAACAGTGTTAGCTATTTCACCCTGAAGGAGATACAGACACGCAACACTGAGCTCTCCTCACATATCTCCAAAAAAGGAAAGTCACGAGTGCAGTATTCAAACCTACCTTCACCAAAAATGAAGATTATGTTCAAAGGCAAAATAACTGACTTCATCAATTACCTAGTTAATTGATGTCACTTTAGGGGGAATCCAACATTTATCTGTCTTGAATAAGATGGTAAGCAGTCTCTCTTGCTTTGTCAGTGTTGCACTACATCTCTTGTTCCATGACTTTCCTATATTTAATAAACACTTTGCTGTGTACATAATGCCTTTTTCAATAAAGCTCAACCAATGAACTTACCAATTTAACAAATTTTAATTCAGACAATGACAATGTAATGCTGCTTAAAGCTAGAAGCTTGAGGAGCAAAATGTCTGAGCTTCATACATTCCTCTAACTTCAGTATATACATATTTTTTTAGTTATGGAAACTTAGTTCCATTGAAAGGATAGTACTGCCTCCTTACCAGGGTTCAGAAGTTCAAATCCACAGAGAACTATGGGAGCATATCCGTATTTGTTAGGAAACCTATTGTTTCACATTGAATTGTTCAGGATATCATAGTAGAAGTTGTAGAGGTGAAGGTAACTTTCAATAAAACTGCTTATAATATATTTTGCTACTAGAGGACCTATTCTGTGTACCCCTCGTGAGCATGCTGGTTATCTATGTCAGATCAAAAGACTCTCGATCAAACTAAAAACTCTTATTATGGATGATTTTAACTATCCTACTATAAACTTCTATAACTATGCAGTTAGCAACAAAAAGCTCAGATATGTTTTATTAAATTAATAATAATGCCCTTAATTAAACTGTTTCTGTCTTCACCATGGGTGATAATTGTCTTGACTTTGTCCTAGCCAACCTCTTCTTTTCCTGCATTGCTCCTAATGTCTCTGCCTCCATTGTAAAATCCTACCCCTAGCAACAAACACACTTAGAAAATACTTTGTGATTGGTCCAAAACAAATCAACTTGGAAAATACTTTCTGATTGGTCCAAAACAAATCTCCTCCTGTTTACATCTTTGACAGCTATAAGTAGTGCAGTTCTTTAAATAACTCAGTACCCAATGCTGCTGCATACTCCAATTACTTATCTTCCCTTATGGACAAAGAAATTAAGGAGTCTGATTTCATTTGTCATAAGAATAATTATAAATTCAGAAGTAAGTTTATATGGTAAAATTCCAGTATAAATAAACAAGAAGAAAACCAATCAAGCTATGTATAACAGATCCCTAGTCTCCCAGTGTAAAAGGGACTTAAAATAATACATAAAATTGCCATCAAAGATGGCAAGACTGACTATGAACTCAGGATCATTACCAGCATTAAAGATCACTAAACTCACTTCTTCAGTACCTTTACGAAACTTAAAAATGATGCCATTACTGTACTAAATGTATTTTCAGTGGTACTTCTCATCCAGATAAAGTTATTGCTCATATATACCTGCATGAGTTACCTTCAGATCATTGACAGACCATTTCATTGAAACCCATTTCACTGACAGACCATTTCACTGACAACTGCTACTTGCAGGAATTTAAGGCAGATAACAGGGATTTGTCCCCTTCCCTAATGTAGTGCTACCCTGGAGTTAGTAT
>NC_056734.1:264078984-264093984 GCF_019279795.1 Protopterus annectens
AGACCTCCAAACTCTCTTCAGAGCTTGCTATACACCAATCCCCTGACCTGACTTCGAGTGACAGGATCCTGTCCATGCCCGCTCCCAGGGTGGGGACGAGCCCCATACCCTGAGGCAGTTTCACCCGAAGGTGGTGCAGGAACAGCAGATGAGGAGGTCCCAGGGTGGGTCCGAGTCTTGCTGGGGCCTGGTGCCATGGCCAGATGAGTTGAGACAGGTGGGTTTGCTGGGACTGGCCTTCCCATACATGCTATGGTGTTGCAGTTTTAAAACATATGTGGGTTAGTAATAGTCAACACAATCTAGGATTAGTTATAACAGCATGCATAGATATTCCCATTAACAGAAAACACCAGATTTGGAACAGATGCATAGCAAAAAGAACACATGCATATGTGGAACCACAGTAGCCATTACAATGGCATGCAGGTTACTTTGATAGCAACAAGCCACCAATGAGAGTATTTCAACATGGAACATTAATAGAAACACATTTCAATATTTATTGAATAACAGAACATATGTCCGAACAGTAGGTTCGGTGTAAACATGCCCATTGATTTGTGTATTTAGATTATTGTTGCAGTTATGGTGTAGGGGGGGATGTCAATTAACAACTTATATTTCCTTGTAGTACTCACAACTTAAGGTACAGGTAGTATTACAATACCCTATGACCTTGGTTTTGGGCAGTGGTATGTTTGTACACAGTGTATACTTCAACTGTCTGGCAGCTAAATGCTTACATCTCTTACCTGGTTAGCCTGTGGAGGGACTGTTTGTTAACACTACCTGTTTCTACACATATTCCCAGATTCAAAGTTAATATTATGCACATACCTCTCAATCTCCTAATGCACACAGTCTGGACAAAGCTTGACAACATGGGGGTACAAATAGGGACATGTTTTGAATATTTCTGTCATAAACTTGTTGAGTTACATGAGTGACAGGATTTGTTTTAATATACATTTTCTGAAGGTTTTGAGGTCTGAAAATCAAATGTATGTCATTATTTTGTGACCTCTATTCTGAGATCATCCCACTGATTTGCCAGGGGGACAGAGGAACAGGCAGAAAATATGAGCCAATTATCTGGACATTCTGAAAAATCTGTACAGTGGAGAGGTATGATTATCCATACAGCTTACTACCACTCCCAGGATTCAAACCATGGCTGTGTCTGCTAAAAATACAACAGTTTAAGTCACAGTAGAGTGTGCTATTTGGATATTGCTGTCTATTGCTTCAGTGTTTTCTGGCTAAGTCTCTCTTGGTTGTACAATCTGATCTTGCACTTACAACAGTCTTATACAGACATTCCTAGATATTATTTTTATGTAGCACAGTGTGGGTAACAGTGGTTAAGACAACGTTACTATTCAGAAAATGCAACAATAAATGCCATACAATACCAGAGTAAACACAACCAGTCCAGGATTTAGAGCTTTATTGCCAGGCAGTTACAGTTTTATTTAAATATGACCTATATGAGACTATTACTGTCATATTGTCTGGTTTAGTCAGTACAACCTATACAACAGTTTTTATACTGCCAGATGACTTTCTACTATATATTTATTTATTATGACTACTACAAGCAGGACTGTTACTCACCAGCCTCCCGATGCAGCCTTGGGAGCCTACTTGCATGGGCTTCCTGATTCACAGCCCACTCAGCTGCAGCTGTAAAGGAAATGGAGACATATTTAGGCATACCTATCCATCACATACACACACTGGACTTTAGTAAACAGTAATGGTATGACTACTTACACACTGCTGCAACATCACCCCACTGCCTTGCTTCTTGGAACCACTCATCCAAGAGCTCTGTCTTTCTCCACGTCAAGTCGGCATAGTGGTGCTTGACATGCTCCCCAGTCCAAGGGATACCAGTGACACTTGTGAGATCAGGGGCAAGATGGTCTCAGGCTTCTACTTTATATTGGGAGCCCTGGTGCTGGCCCTGCAGTAGTCTCTCATTTTTTTACCAGGAGTCCTACCATGACCTTGGACTCATGTATGCCCCAGCACTGCACCCAAAAGTGCAATCCCTCTCCAACTCCTGCCATCCTGCCTACAATGGGAAACTGCAACCAGTTATGAGCTATATTCCTGCATATGGGGTTTAAATATGGTTGATTTCCTGCCCTTTGCTGTGATTGGACAGTTTTGACTATACTGAGCTAAGCCAAGCTATGGGCAAACCTGCTTAGCTAAGGTTGGCATTGCTTAAAGGGACAGGTTTAGAACTGCTTACCAATAGGCAAATCCCCTTAGCTGGGCTAACACTTGGTAAGCAGAGCTGTGCAATGCTTAGCATTGCTTATTTTTCATTTTATAGACTATCTGCTGTATGGCATTGATTCATCATTCATTATATATTATAAATTTGTTTACTGTCCCTGACATCCCCCAATGTGCTTTCATTACATTTATTCATGTGTGATTATACTGTATGGAGAACTTGTGTTTATATGGGGATTTCACAGCTTTATTAAATTGACACCTCACATCTGGACCTAATGCAGTACTCCGGTTAACAAATATATGTTATTTAGTAGGTAATACTAAAAAAATGCTTATGTACTGCTTTAAAATGTAAAATGTGAATTGGTTACAGTGGGGATCAAACTAGGAATGGCTGGTCACAAAGTGTTGGGTCTTAGCATTACACTATTGCAATACTACTTATCTTGAATGTCTCTTGCTATTTAACTTCTTGTGCTGTTTAAGCTGGCCTAACCATAGCTAAGCAACGGGCACACCCATGCAGCTACACTTAAACTTTATCGCATTTATAAAAAAAAAAAAAAGTTTTGTCGTGTTATTTTATCTATACCCTTCAGAATATCCCTGCTAATGCTGAACCTGTTATTTTATCAACTTTCTGCTTTATAGGAAAATTGTCCTCTTTGCCTTTGTCCACATTCATTACTCTGATGGGTTGGGAGGTGTGCGCTATGTGCTTATGCTACTTGTGTTATCCTAATAACTTTTGTCTTGGTAGCATACCTCTCAACCTCTTAGAGTTAAATATCTGGACAAAGCCTAAAATGATGGGGGGACAAATAGGGACAGATTTTAAATATTGCTCTTAAAAGCATAAAATGTTGATAGAATAATAGGTTTTACATTAACATGAATTTTCTGAAGGATGTGTAGAGTCTTAAACTCAAATATTTTGTCATTATTGAATGACTTCAATCCTCAGCTATTTGCCAAAAAGGTACGCATTTTAGGGGGAGCACACCAAAAATATGAGGCAAAAATCTGGTCATTCTGCAAAAATCTGTATAGTTGAGAGGTGTGCTTGGTAGTGACAATTGTCCCTTATGCCTTTGACCATAGATTTTTGTTTTCTTGATGGGTTGGGAGTTATACGTTCTTGTTTTTTATTTTAAATGCCGAAAGGCAATTCTGCAGTTTAGGGGGCATGTGCATTATGAGAGCTCTGCTCTCAGACACGGAACCATGTCTGTTTTAGAGCATGGCAGTGCTCCTTCATAAATATGCATGGCTTGCTGCCGTGCTGAACAGGAACGGTCCCTGCCATGCAGGAATAACTTATTCCTGCATGGCTGCTTGCTGAATTCCAGGGAGTGATCCTGGATTTAGTATATGTAAGTCTGCATTTTCACTTATGGTTTATTAGGTCAGTGATTAATTGTGCAAACTTATTGCAGATATTATTTTTGTAATTTTTTTAAAAGCGGTACCACTATGGTGATTACTAGATTTGCTCATTTTTATTAGCACTTTGTTAGCTGAGCATTATGATTTGATGAGATGGAAAGCTTCACGTTGTACAATAGATAGGCATCCAGAATTCTGATATAGAAATGTAATGGGTGTTGTTTCAAATAGTTTAGCGATAATCCACATCTAGGAGTGGGCATCACAGGATTTACCCAAAGATGGCATGGTTTGATCACAAGAGAGAAACTGTGGGCTATTTATATTTTACGATGACATCACTTCAAAATGAAATTGCTTACCTTTCTTAAATAATGTCTTTTTATAATGCCACTTTAGTCTTCTTCCACTTTGTCTTCTGTAGGTTGAAGTATTGCACATGAATATGGGACTTATGTCCCCATGCTTGTGCAGTATATCAGTTCAGTGTAAGAGAAGCAATGGAGAAAACATTATCTACATTGTTTCTTTCTCTGTATTTCTTTTTTTCATTGAAACTCTATAATGCATGGCATTGTTAACTGTCAAAACACTTTAGTAATTTACAAAACAAACAAAAAAAAGTGCAAAAATGTAAGGAAAATCAGGAATATTTTGCAAACCTAGATGATTGACAGGTATGGCTACCGTTAGAACCATCTACCTTAGTACTAGTAGCCATCCATCTTACCTTCATACAGTTTTGAAGAACATCCTTGGTTTCTCACATATTTTGGTCTGTGCCTCATAAAGTAGATTTGCCATGCTTTTACCCAGCATATAACAACATAAAGTCCAGACTCCCAATGATACTTCAGCAAGTGGACCTCTTTATATTGATAAATGCTCAATTTATAATGGGCACGCCAATAAGATGTCCAGTTATTGTGCATGTTTTTGAACAGTAATGACCCTTTATTGTCATTTTGTTTTGGGGGATGGCCAGGATAATTTTCTTGAAAGGATGCAGTGCTGAGTTCTTAGTGAACATCAAGGGATGATTTTAAAAGTTTTGTGATAGGTTTGTTCCAATTTTGAGGTCAGGGTTTGTGTAAGTTATGCAACCATACAGACTTTTTCTTTGTCCATTGGAGTTAGGCATTGCCTCATTATGTCTATCCTGCCTAGGAGTTATACTGTATTTTTTAAGGTGGTGTCCATCTGGTCATCAAATGGAACTGTGTCATGTAAAATTATGCTGAGGTAAGCATATTTGTCTGAATGGGGTACTTTGTTGCCTGATGTAAGAAATTAAAGTTCAAAAGATCACGATGTTTTGCAGAGAACAGAAAAGAACAAAAATTACTCTTAATGGGCATTTAGATGTTAAACATTTATCTAGTGTTAGGAAACCTTAAGGTGTTTTGCTACTAAGAAGTGGTGTTTCAGAACACATCATAGGACTATATCATCTGTCTATCATATGGCCTTTAGATATTTGCTTTGCTCTGGTTTGTATTTAAATGGAAATTAAGTGTCCAATAATTAGTCACTTTGCAGCATCTTTATTTGTATTGTATTGTATTGTATTCAGATGACAGAAAATTCAGAGTTTCATGGGATATAAGAGTATGTGTTAAATAACTTTTAATACAATTTATAATAAAGGGAGATACATTTACCTCTCTTAATTTGTTTATTAGTCCATCATAGCAAATATAATGAAGGCCTTTGAGAGGGTCAGGAAAATTGCTACTACAACATTATCTAAATTTAAATTATTATAATATACTCAGTTATAAGAGCTGTAATAGCAACAGACTTATAGGATTTTTACTTTACCTTATGCCAAAGTGTCCTTCGGGATTGCGTAAGTAGAGATGAATGGAACTGAAAACAATGATTGTGCTGTACTTTTAAATAAAATAATTATGACGAGTCCAAAATACTTTTATCTTTCTAAGACCTTAAAGTGTTACTCCTAGATTTCTTTAAGCAGTATGGCATGAATGAGAGAGAGAGAGAGAGAGAGAAAGATAGGTATCGTCCGGATTCTGAGATTTTGTCTGCTCTATCCAGTCTGATGTATCTCCATGTTTGAAAATATCAGCATAGTATTTTATCCATGTAGTAGTTTTAATGCTTAATAAGCTTTAATTCTTCTCCCCTGCTCTAACACATGACTGGTAGAGATTTGACAGGATACTTAACTTTTACTGCTTTTTATTAGGATTGCCTATGTGTAATTATTCAGTACTTATGCATTTGTCCCTTCAGTGACACCAGGAACCTAGTAGTTATGCAAAAGCTATATGAAGCTATTGCTTCCCTTTTGATTCTATGATTATATGCACCATTATTCAGACCTATTACCATTATTGTAAAGAAAATTATTACCAAGGGCTGGGATACCCTAGAATTTACTTCAGCCAAAGAGATGCTGCAGGGTGAAGTCTAATTTAATCTACTGTAGTTTAAGAAATATACAGTGATTGGATGACTGGGAGTGAAAGGTGAATTAAATAAGTGATGAAATATTCACAGATTAACCTCTTTCCTTTTCCCTGCTGAATAAGGATTTTTGGGACAATATTTCCTACTGCGGTGGTGGTGCTGCGGTAGCGTTGTCGCCTCACAGTTAGATGTTGTTCGTTCAATTCTCAGTTAGAGCGTCTTCTGTGTAGTGGCATGCATGAATGGGCCTTCCTTCGTTGAAGTTTGTGCGTTAGGCCCGGCAAGCCAGTACGTAAAAATCTACTGCCAATCATTAGCGGACCGGAGTTCCGCTGTGGCTACCCCTAACCGGGAAAAGCCGAAAGACACAAACAAACAAAACTTACTATTTCCTCTCCGTAGAATATTTAACCTTAATAAATGGATAAATGTGTCCAATCTTACTATTTCCTCTCCGTAGAATATTTAACCTTAATAAATGGATAAATGTGTCCAATCTTGTAACATTCCATTAAAATAAACGTAAAAAAATAACTTTTACTTCTTTTACTTTTTATTGCTGTAGACATTATTGGAGATTTTCTCCTCAGGCCTCCACTAAAAATGTTTTTTTTTGTAACGCAGCTGGACCAACCCACTTAAATGTTAAATAAATAATAAATAAATAAATCACTATTTAACTGATTTGAATATAGTTTTACTTTATTATTGCTGTTTTGTGGTAGTCAAGCATGGAATATTATTTTAGTGTAAAAATATTACATAGCTGAATGCTGTTGCTTACCTATTTTGTTCTTAGTACTTTCTTTTCAACAAATTAAGTGCTATTCATTACTAATGACTTTGTTCAAAAAGTTTATTTACACTACGTCAATGAGAAACAAAGCACTTTTCTGTAATAAGTACATTAAGTGAAGGAATAAAAAAGACATATATAAATTCTACTCTCTAAACAATTGAAGCTTTTGTTCCTTTTAGTATAGCAAGTATTTGTTTATTTATTTACAAAACAGTGTAAGAAACTTCTTTGTGTGGAAGATTTGCAGTCCATATATTTCTAGTTAATCAAATCAGACAAAAGTAGTAGAAGTAGCGAACTTAAACTCGTCTTGATTAAAAAAAAAATATAAAAAAATATATAATTGTACAGAATTACTAAGTATTCGAAAGTGATCCAAGCAAGGCAGGCAGTCTGTTTCCAGTCAAAAATAATTTATTACGTACACAGACAAGTAATCCAAGTAAAACAAAAACAGAGTAATAGTTTCCTCACAAGCTTTCTAAATATATATATATATATATATATATATATATATATATATATATATACTTTTTATCAGGCAAGGGAGGGGTTTATTGTGTTGTAAAATAAAGTGTTATTGGTACACGTGTTAAATTCACATCCCTTCCCCCATCAGTGTGACATTCAAGCTAGTTCTACAATACTTAGTAGCTGTCATAATAATATAACCCTTATGTACTTTAAATAAAATTTATAATGATTTAGTACCATTTATTTAACCAGATTATTAAGTAGATTATGAAGTCTGTGATTTTATCCAAGACAATATACTACATGGCTGGAAATATATCAACCTTAGTCCATTTGGCAATAAAAAAAATATATATAAATATATACATATACACTTTGCATGTAAAAAATCAATTGTAAAAATCTAATTCTATTTTCATAACCTATTGTTAACAAAGATCGCCTTTGTCCTTCTAGACTTCTTCAGGTCTCTGTACAAGAATCCTAAAGACCATCTATAAAAAATATATATATATATATATATATATATATATATATATATATATATATATATATATAAAATTGTATAATTAGAAAAAAAAAACAAAAAAGCTGAACTGTACGCTAAAACCACACCGTTTATTCACAAAACACAATCCAGTTAAGCACTTTTCATTTAGCCCGATGGCTAAACATCATCAGACAAATTCCTATACACCATTCCTTTCTTAAATAATGTGCAAATTACATTTTAACCAATTATTCAATTTATAAATAATCACTAGTTTATAGTGAATATTCTAGCCTTAAATTAAAACAATTTAAGTAGCATATCTACATCTAAAACCATACAAAACAAATGTCTATCAATAAACCATTCTAAACATTAATAAAACTTAAACCTTGATTTATATATATTCACCATACACCAATGTCCAGCCCTTAGGAATAACTTTTAAATATTGTGTATGACTCTAATAGAAACAATTACCTACCATCAGTCACGGAATATAAAGCACATAAAAAACTTATAGGGCTAAAGCTAAAATTACAAGTTAAAATCAATAATTCAACATGAATAACTAGCCCTATATTGTACAATATTGTACAAAAATTGGCATCATGAAAACTTCACAAGCATAAATATGTGGCAAGAATGATATTATTCAAGCACACAAGTAGACCTATAGTGAACTGTTATCTCAATAAACTTAAAAGTTTTAATACACATGATATTGAACAAAAATCATTCAATCCTGGGTATGAGTAAGAGTTCAACCAAAGTTGCCACATTAGTTCTAGTTTTTCAAGTAATAAACTAATAGGTTCTCCTCGATTGTCCAACTGGGTCACAAGAGCACATTTTCAGTAGTGTCCCAAGGAGAAAAGCTGCACTTAACAGAGAAAATAAAAAAAAATATATATATAACACATTACATAAAATACAGCTGAAAATTATACATTTCAATAATAATCAACATTATCGTAAGGTCCACAGATATACTAAAAATATCTTACAAGGCAAACAATGAAAAAAAGCAAAGTAAAACACTATATAAAATTCTGGAGAGCATCCTTTTGGCAATTCAGATCAGTAATAAGAAATATTCTTGTGTTTAATTCAATTGTAGATATAAAGGAGGAGAGAGATTAGGATAGATTAGTATAAATGGGGAGGAGGTGATAGGAAAAGGTTATGTAAAGTGGTAGAGAGGGTAGGATAGCCACGTAAAGATGAGGAAGTAGAGATGGGTAGATAATCTGTATGGATAGGGATGGAGAAAAGTAGACAAGCTATATGTTCATCTCAACAACCAAATAACACAGACAAAAGTACTGAAAGTTTGCAGCTAGATTAAGAAAATGCTGTTGACGGTATGTGTGTAACTTGAGTGGTTGCTGAGATATTGTAAGTTGTTTACAAAATATTACAAACAACATAGTTACTGTGTTTACTGTGATGTATAAAATTTGGTTTAAGACCTACAACCTAAAGAATACTACCATTATAAAAATAGTTTGTGCTGAAGAGTTTACCATTTATACTTCTTTCATAATGCCTATGGTTCCAGAAATATGAACATCTGTTTGAAATGTAAGGACATAATTTGATTTTGTCAAAAGGCTTAGGTTCTGCCCATTGGATGTCACAGTGCAAACATTGTTAGCAAGTGTGGCTAAGGATTGTTTGAATTCTTATTTTTCAGATGTTAATACGGTAGAGGAGGGTGCAGTTGGTAATATGTAATAGATTTGTGTACGGAAGTGATGTGTTGTTGGTGAGGGCAGCAATGCTCTCTATAAAGTTGTTATTAAATGTAGTCACTATTTCAAGGGATGAACAGGTATGAGAGGAATATGGATTTTTTTGAGCCAGGTTTGAATAGTGTATAAATAGAGTACCAGAATTTTTTGGATCATTTTTATGATTAAGCTGTAGTTGGTCAGAGCATTATTTCTTATCTTTGTATATTTGTTTTCTAGCTTGATTGTGAAGTTCCTTGTATTACTGAAAGCCCCCCACCCTTTTTTTTTAATTTATCCATTCCATTGAAGCCTTGCCTTTAATACACATAATGTTTTTGATAAGGGAGGATAGGCAAAGGGAGTGTTTTACTTCTACTCTTTTTAGATGCAGAGGGGCAAGGTTTTTTATATACATATATATATATATATATATATATATATATATATATATATATATATATATATATATATATACACACACACACACACACACACACACACACACATATATATATATATATATATATATACTTATATGAATATATATATAATAAATAAATATACAGATATATAAATACATATATATATATATATATATATATATATATATATATATATATATATATATATATATATATCCATATCCTTATGTGCATGCAAACATCAGTGTTGTATATACCTTCCCAGATGTATTCTACCATATTAATCTGATATTTGTATATTTAGATATAACAACATACTGATTCAACACTGTTTTCACTAACAAGTACTACACAATTGTAGAAGTCAAAGCAGTTGTTCACTACTATTCAGTATGTGTACTGACAGATATTTTTGAAAAAAAAACAACAAACATCTTCACAGCTGTGATGGCTTAGTGGTTAACTGCTGTGACTATTGTGTAGAGTGTCCTAGGTTCAAGACCTGCAAGGTTTGCTTATTTTGTTGCTTGACAGAACAAGGACTGTTGGATACAGAGTGTTTAAGGCAGTTTTGAGAATCTTTAAGCAGGTTTGCATGGGTTTGGCCGACAGTAAGCAGTGCTAATGTATGGTTAAATGAAAAGGCTCTTATACCATGTCAGCTTTGCTTACCACTGCGCAAATGTGCTTAGCATTTAAATTTAAGCAATGCATACTCCTGCTAAGCATAGCTTAGCCTTAGTAACCAGTGATCACATTCCAGACTTGAGATAATAGCAGGGTAATGACAACTTTAATAACTGTATTTAATTCCATGTACATATCATGCTTCTTTGTGCTGTCATTACAGTAGCTAGGGGTGAGAGAATGCTGTGTGGGACACCTGAGTATATATGGCTAGTACAACAATCTTTTCTCTTTGTATGTGTTTCATACGTGAGTAGTATCCAAGATTATATGCAGTCACACTTGCATGTATTGTATTGTTGCATTACTACTGTTAACAGTGCTTTCCCAAGTAAGAGTAGATTGCAGATTGTAGTGCTGGAGCCATACACCCCTGTGTGCAAAGCTGAGTACTGACTATTGTGTTCTTGGTGTGTGAGCTGTGTGTTATTAAGTATTTGCTACTGGATATTGAACTGATATGTGGAAATTAACTGTAGACTACTATGTGTATACAACTTGTCATTGAGGGCTGCTTTCATGTAGTAATGGAATACCTATCAGTGTCAGATGTCTGTTTGTCAAAACATACATCCTAATGCATAACCTGTTGGCAGGCTGATTTCTGATTGTCCTCTGTGCAGATGTGCAGATGTCAGGTATCCATCTTGGCTGCTGACAAGCAATTTAAACTTCACTGACACGGACATGTCTACCCAGCTGTGTTATGAATGCCACACCTAGAAAACCCCACCCTGTATGAACCACATGCCATGGATACCTCAACTAGACTACCACAGTCTACAGAACATGCTTGGGTACAGGTCTCCAACCCAAACACTGACCATGTTATGTGATATATGTTGCATACATGTCAATTGGAGCACCTCACTGGACCTCTGCAAGAGACAACCAGATGACTGGATGTTGCATTTAACTGTCACCCTGGGGATCACTCAAGTGGCATCAGTTGATAGATGGCCTGCTGACAAATGTCAGGTGGCATGATACCACTGTACACATATCCCCTACTCTTCTCATCTCTTTACGGACATTATCCTGGTACATACCTAGGAACACCTGCACCTATGGACTCCAGTGTTGACAAATGTGTCAGTGTGCATTACTGAGAATAACAGTGTCTGTGTGTTTGAAACTTGTAGTTGATAGTATCCTGAGGGCCTTCTCATCCACTACACCCCCCCTGCAGTGCTAGCACTTGTACTGCCATTATGGGAGCAGCTGTGACTTGTTGCATGTCCACGTAGAACTCCACTTGTTGGTTTTGTTGACCTACGTTCACATGGCTGTCACCCTACTCCCAACATATGGTCTAACTCAGACATTGCACGGTCAAGGATTCCCACCATCTCACCCAACCCTCTATCCAGGACCTCTGCAAAATAACAGTGGGCACCTGCAAGATAATGGATGTTGTCAAGTACAGCAGAATAAGTAGCCCTCTGGAGCATCAGACTCTGTTTGGTATAACATTTGATGCATGCCTCTGCCTCCATGATGGCCCAAACCATACGTCTGGTGACAACTGATGTGAGACTTCTGCAAGGGGCATGATGGCCAGCAGCCCTCCTATGAGCACCCCTGTACATCTGCCTTTGTGGTACCTCACCAGTGATCCAGCTATGGCTGCTGTGTACAGATACACTTGCCATAGTCAGCACACTGTCCTGTCCCATGCTACCACCTACCAACTGTCCTTCATCTATGGCCACTGGTGATGAGGTATGTATAGGCATTATGACAGTGTGCGAGGATATGATGGATAAAAGTGGGATGTCAATGGATGGCACAGCTTCAGCCCCTGCCAACCCTGCCTGTGCGTCACCATACCTATCATCATTGTCAACTGTATGGACACTAACATCAGTTTGCCTGCAGGAGGGACCTTGACCCACCTTGCCACCTGTGAGGGAAAACAAAAAAAAGTAATTTAAAACCTGTACATCATTGCTTACCTCTACACACTCTCACACACACACACACACACACACACACACACACACACACACACACACACACACACACACACACACACTTACAAGTGAGGTAGCACAAAGATATTACACAGATCTCTCATTACCCAACAGTCAACATGCATGACATATGGCACTCAACTCCATGCAATGCAGCTATACTCAATCCCTGTTACCAACATTATACATCTCTGTGATGCATGAGTTGTGTTAGTACGTGATGCCTCTTCCCCTGGAACACACTGTACCTATGTATACAGTATTGCTGTGCACCTGTTCAGCACCCTGGCGTGTACTGTGCAACATACTTCACAAGTGTACACACCATTACTGAATGTGTATATGGGTGACACTTATGTTTCCTCTGTTGCTCACAACCCCTATATGTTTGCCTGACACATACCTGGGATGATGAGGACAGATATCAATAGTGAATGCCTGACCTCTGATTTGCAGATCTCATCATCAGCAGTGCATGTATGAGCATTAAAATCCAATTACACTGACAACCTTCAAAGCTTACTGAGGTTATGAGGAGTGTATACACCCTTATTGACATGCCAGCCTCTTCCCTAATATGCATTGGAGCCACCATACTGCATATGTTAACATTACACACACCTGATATGTGACATATGACCTGTGCAATCAAATGCAGTATCAAACAAATGTGTTAGTTGTGCAGATGCTGATTGAGATGCATACGATATGTGAGTTGCATAAGTGTGCACACTGTTAACATGATGGTTTTCTGCAGCACGTGTTAAGTGAACTACAGCAGTCACTATTCCTGGAAAGGGTATACTAGCATGGCCCATCTTCACATGCCATTATTTGGTTACTCTGCCCTACAAATGTCCCCCAACTCTGCCGGATTGCAAGGTCAGCTCATGTGCACAGCCCTTGGAGGTCACACAGTGCCTTCACTATTGCTGTGGAGTCAGGGTTATGTCTGGCACAATTCATGACCTTGACTGTGTTCAGATACAGCCATTCTTAGTGAGCTTTAGATGCATGCTTCGGTTCACTGTTGTGTTTCAGGATGACACCCCTCCCCATCCTCAGCCATTTTGCAGATGGTTGACAACTATGGGCCATGCACGAGTGTATTTTGCAGTGTTCCAAATTCAGAACACCATGTCTACCGGCCTAGTTCCTGCTAATGAACAGCAAACCTAAAGGTGTACACTGGCACCAGCAAGGTACAGATGGGGATGGTGGGCCTGAGGTGGAGTGAGGTGTTGCTTGTGCACCACATGTATCTTTATTAATACTGTCTGTAGGTTTCAGCCTTGGTCTTGGTACACCATTACACATTGCAACACATGCCTTTGGGAGACTTGATGTTATGCATATGCTACCTGTAGAGAGCCCTGGATGATGTTTCCTGTGGAACAACTCTTCCAACTGATTACCCTAACCCATAGGCCACACTTATGCAGTGTCCAGGCAATTGTCTACACAGGTACTGCACAGGCAGTACTTGCTAGACATTTCTGCAAGTCTCTCAGTGTTGCTGCATGTTTCTGGGCAGCCTCCATGACCAGTTTGCAACATTTGTTGTTATCCATCTTGGATGGGCATCTGCTTACTTTCTACATTAATGTTGTCCCATACTTCATTGTCACATACATGACTGTCTGCACTGTTTGCCATGGTATATGCAATGGTGAGATAAGGCTATGTATCCCACACCTGAGTGCTACCTTTTGGATATGGGACCATTCCATGGTTTGTAAGATGTGTGCATGTCACTGCTGCATCTTTTGCAGGTGAGTGGGCAAATCTCATGGGCATATTTCTTGGACAGCAGACCATTACTTGGTGTGACATTGAGGCCCTGTACTTGATGGAAGGTGCATACTCCGGAAGAGTGAATGCTGTCAGTACCTCCAAAGTTGCTTCCACAATATGGTTACAACAATATGGTAACTTGGAGTGTGTGCACACATCTGCTTCCAGTGTTTAAGGTATGTATTCCCCATATTTGTTGTCTTAATGAAGTATTCCATATTACACATTCATTGCTCATGTTAGGAATCACATTACAGGTTGTAAAAGGTGTTGAATGTGGTATTGTGATATGCCATTGTGTAGATCTGTAACAGTTGCCATTGTAATAGTGGTGTATACACTGTTGTAGCCACTGTATAAGGGTAATGTTTCAGACATGTCATGAATGTAGGCCATTTGTCCCACCATTATGTTCATCTCTGTCCACACATCTTGCACCAGCAGGTTGTTAGGTATACTGCAGGACTCTTAGATACCCTTCAGATATGCCACCATGGTGACCACTGTGATGCAGTGCAGTTAGCAGCAACAATAACTAAACATGTACCGCATG
>NC_056734.1:264098984-264116484 GCF_019279795.1 Protopterus annectens
ATGAAAAGCCCTTAGTGATGAGGTGTGCCACACAGAAGGATTTCCTGACTGTTGTGGCTATGGAGTTATTGAAGGTGAGACCACTGTCCACCTGTGTCCCTAAGTTTCTTATCACACTTTCAGTGTTCAGTGTACTGCCACCTATGTAGTACTTCACGGTTACATGTTTTTTCGCAAAGGGAATAAATATACATTTCTTGGCATTGAGCTTGAGCCCATTGCTCTGGCACCAGCAGCTGTTTCTGTAAGGCCCTTTTGTAGAGTATCCACATCATTTGGGGATTCAATAATAGCTCCCAGTTTGTAGTCATCTGTGAACTTTGTTAGCCAGAGTCCGTTAGTGTTGGCCTGTACTTCAGAAAAGTAGATGCCAAACAAGAGTGGACCCAGTACTGAACCCTGAGGTACTCCACTTGTCACTTGTCTGGAGCTGGATTTGGAGTCAGCTACATTTACAGTGTGGGTTCTGTCAGTAAGCCAGTTGGCGACCCATCGGGTGACGTCGGGATTAATGCACCACTTAGTAAGTCTATCTATGATTCCTTGGCTAGGTCCAGATAGGCTGTGTGGACTGCCTTACCCTCATCCACTGCACTGGAGACTAATTCAAAGAAGTTAATCATGTTCAGGAGACAAGATTGTCCCTTTAAGAACCCAAACTGGGTGGGTGCAGTGTCTGAAGGTTGCCAATGTCTTTGTTTATAAGTTCCATGATAATACGTTCCATGGCCTTGCAGATCAGGCTCATCAGACTGATGGGGCAGTAGTTCCCAGGATCCAAGGTGGATCCCCCCTTGTGGAGTGGGATAACTGTAGCTGTGCTCCACACAGTGGGCATGAAGCCTAAGGTGAGGCTATGATTAAATATGACACTTAGGTGAGATGCCACTTCATTTTGTAGTTCATGTAATACACTGCCCGAGATGTCATCTGGTCCCATGGATGCTGAATTCTTTGTTTTGGAGAGTGCATTTTTCACCTGTGTACCCATTATTACCAGAATTTGGCAATCTTCCAATGTTGAGATGGGCCATTTAGGTGGTGGGGGGGGGTGAAGTTGGCAGTGAATTGATCTGCCAGAATATTGGCAATATCCTTGGGATCAGTATATTTAATGCCACTCTGTTGTAGCTCAGAGCAGATCTGAGCATTGCCATTTACATTCTTGACATAGTTATCAAATGCCTTGTGGTTGTCTTTGGAATCTTTGGCAATTTTATTTTCATAACTAGCTTTGGAGGATTTTATGAGGGGATCTCAGCTTATTACTGAGGCAGCAAGGGAGCTTTTTGCATCTGTGACTTTCCTCTTTTTCTGCAACAGAGTCTTTCTTTTGTTGTAAAGTTTGTTTATGGAAGGGGACCACCAGATTTGCTTCCTTTGTTGGAGGAGAGTATCTTGGTTCTATTTGGGATGGTACAATTCATGTACGAGTGGATGTGCTCGTACAGGGCCTTAGTGTTGGATTCAGCAGTCGAACTTTCAGTTCCCGTCTGCATGGGTGTCATGAAGTTTGTCAGTTCTGACTTGAGTAGCCTGAAGTTGGCAATAGGGAAGTTTTTTATGGAGGTTTAGGAAAGAATCAAACACTGGCAATTTTAAAAAGTGGCAACTGTAGGAATAATGACTGCTTGATATGCTGTGCACCCTCTCTCTCTCTCTCTCTCTCTCTAAATATATATATGTATATATATAGATATATATATTCGTATTATACATATCTATAAGTGGTTATATGTTATATGTTTATATGTGTATGTATGTGTATACACACACACATATATATATATATATATATATATATATATATACATATATATAAATATACATATATATATATATGTGTATATATATATATATATATATATATATATATACATATAAATATATAGCATCACATTTATGTACAGCTCAAATGGCTCCGTGCTAAAGCACTGTGGCTATGGTGTGCAAGGTCATGGGTTTGAGACTTGCAAGGGCTGATTGTTTTGTTGTTGGGCAGAACAAGGGATGTTGGATCCAGAGTGATTAAGGCACTTTTAAGCAGTTGTAACTGGGTTTGCGTGGGTTTGTGCGATGGTAAGCAATGCTAACGTCCGGTTAAATATGCTTACAGATAGTTAGCCTAACAGTGCTTAATCTGTGTAGCCATTGCTTGCCACCATGCAAACAGGCTTAAACCCACTTACTACTGCTTAAAAGTGCTTACTCCCACTTACCCCCATGCTAATTTCTTTAAAAGAAAAGAAAAACAGGGTGATAGGAAAGTGGTGAAAAAGGGGGTATGAAGAGGGAAAAGCAATAGGAAAAGTGGCTAGTGATGTGCAGGACAGGTGTAGAGAAGGTCCATAGCATAGTTGAGAAGCCAGTTAGGCCAGATTACATGTGTCCAGTGGACACATGCAAAATGTACAGTTATGTATGGGGCAAAATCTTCTTTTGGGAACAGATTGCCCCTTTTTTTAAAATGAGAGTGGGATGTTGGGGAAGGATAGTAGGCATATTTGGGGGGGGGGGGGTAGGTTGGGTAGCAAGACAGTATACAGGTGTGGTATATGGCACGTCTGGGGTAAACACCTTGGATGGGGAGGGGTGTTTGGAAATCGGAACACCATGAGTTCCCAAATGGAAACAGTGAGACTGAGTTCCCCACCCATGGGCAGTCACCACTGCACCCTCACATTCCCAAAGGTGGCTGTGCTGGTGGCTGAGCAGGTGGGGCAGGCTGAACCTCTAAATACACCACTCAGCCCTCAAGCTGGTGTAGCAGATCTCCAAACTCTCTTCAGAGCTTGCTATACACCAATTCCCTGACCTGACTTTGAGTGACAGGATCCTCTCCATGCCAGCTCCCAGGGTGGGGATGAGCCCCATCCCCTGAGGTAGTTCCACCCGAAGGGGGTGCAGGACCAGAGGACGAGGAGGTCCCAGGGTGGGTCCCAGTCATGCTGGGGGCCTGGTGCCATGGCCAGATGAGTTGGGACAGGTGGGTTTGCTGCGACCGGCCTTCCCATACATGCTACGGTGTTGCAGTTTTAAAACATATGTGGGTTAGTAATAGTCAACACAATCTAGGACTAGTTATAACAGCATGCATAGATATTCCCATTAACACAAAACACCAGATTTGGAACAGATGCATAGCAAAAAGATCACATGCATATGTGGAACCACAGTGGCCATTACAATGGCATGCAGGTTACGTTGATAGCAACAAGCCACCAATGAGAGTATTTCAACATGGAACATTAATAGAAACACATTTCAATATTTATTGAATAACAGAACATATGTCCCAACAGTAGGTTTGGTGTAAACATGCCTATTGATTTGTGTATTTAGATTATTGTTGCAGTTATGGTGTGTGTGGGGGGAGAGATGTCTATTAACAACTTATATTTCCTTGTCGTACTCACAACTTTAATGATCATTGCTCTAATCATTAAGGTACAGGTAGTATTATAATACCCTATGACCTTGGTTTTGGGCAGTGTTATGTTTGTACACAGTGTATACTTCAACTGCCTTATAACTAAATGCTTACATCTCTTACCTGGTTAGCCTGTAGAGGGACTGTTTGTTAACACTACCTGTTTCTACACATATTCCCAGATTCAAAGTTAATATTATGCACATACCTCTCAATCTCTTAATGCACACACTCTGGACAAAGCTTGACAATATGGGGGTACAAATAGGGACATGTTTTGAATATTTCTGTCATAAACTTGTTGTTACATGAGTGACAGGATTTACTTTAATATACATTTTCTGAAGGTTTTGAGGTCTGAAAATCAAATGTATGTTATTATTTTGTGACTTCTATTCTGAGATCATCCCACTGATTTGCCAGGGGGACAGAGGAACAGGCAGAAAATATGAGCCAATTATCTGGACATTCTGAAAAATCTGTACAGTTGAGAGGTATGATTATCCATACAGCTTGCTACCACTCCCAGAATTCAAACCTTGGCTGTGTCTGCTAAAAATACAACAGTTTAAGTCACAGTAGAGTGTGCTATTTGGATATTGCTGTCTATCGCTTCAGTGTTTTCTGGCTAAGACTCTCTTGGTTGTACAATGTGATCTTGTACTTACAACAGTCTTATACAGACATTCCTAGATATTATTTTTATGTGGGTAACAGTGGTTAAGACAACATTAGTATTCAGAGAATGCAACGATAAATGCCATATAATACCAGAGTAAAAACAACCAGTCCAGAATTTAGAGCTTTATTGCCAGGCAGTTACAATTTTATTTAAATTAGTCCTATATGGGACTATTACTGTCAAATTCTCTGGTTTATTCAGTACAACCCATTCTACAGTTTTTATACTGGTAGATGACTTTTTACTACTTTATATTTATTTGGCATGACTACTACAAGCAGGATTGTTACTCACCAGCCGCGGGAGGCAGCCTTTGTAGCCTTCTAGGATGGGTACCCTGATTCACAGCCTGCTCAGCTGCAGCTGTAAAGGAGACAGAGACATATTTAGGCATACCTATCCATCACATACACATGCTGGACTTTAGTAAACAGTAATGGTATGACTACTTAACACACCGCTGGGACATCACCCCTCTGCCTTGCTTCTTGGACCTACTCGTCCAAGAGCTCTGTCTTTCTCCACTTCAAGTCGGCATAGTGGTGCTTGACATGCTCACCAGTCCAAGGGATACCAGTGACACTTGTGAGATCAGGGGCAAGATGGTCCCAGGCTTCTACTTTATATTGGGACCCCTGGTGCTGGCCCTGCAGCAGTCTCTCATTTTTTTTTTTTACCAGGAGTCCTACCATGACCTTGGACTCATGTATGCCCCAGCACTACACCTGGAAGCGCAATCCCTCTCCATCTCCTGCCATCGTGCCTACAATGGGAAGCTGCAACCAGTTATGAGCTATATTCCTGCATATGGGGTTTAAATATAGTTTTGTTCCCACCCTTTGCCGTGATTGGACGGTTTTGAATATGCTGAGCTAAGCTAAGCTATGGGCAAACCTGCTTAGCTAAGGTTGGCATTGCTTAAAGGGACAGGTTTAGCACTGCTTACCAATGGGCAAATCCACTTAGCTGGGCTAACACTTGGTAAGCAGAGCTGTGCAATGCTTAGTATTGCTTACTTTTCATTTTATAGACTATCTGCTGTATGGCATTGATTCATCATTCATTATATATTATAAATTTGTTTACTGTCCCTGACATCCCCCAATGTGCTTTCATTACATTTATTCATGTGTGACTATACTGTATGGAGCACTTGTGTTTATATGGGGATTTCACAGCTTTATTAAATTGACACCTCACATCTGGACCTAATGCAGTACTCCAGTTAACAAATGTATGTTATTTAGTAGGTAATACTAAAAAAAATGCTTATGTACTGCTTTCACATGTAAAATGTGAATTGGTTACAGTGGGGATCAAACCAGGAATGGCTGGTCACAAAGTGTAGGGTCTAAGCATTACACTATTGCAATACTACTTATCTTGAATGTCTCTTGCTATTTAACTTCTTGTGTTGTTTAAGTTGGCCTAACCATAGCTATGCAACGGGCACACCCATGCAGCTACGCTTAAACTTTATCTCATTTATAGAAAAAAAAAAAATTTTCGTCGTGTTATTTTTATCTATACCCTTCAGAATATCCATGCTAATGCTGAACCTGTTATTTTATCAACTTTCTGTTTTGTAGGACAATTGTACTTTTTGCCTTTGTCCAAATTCGTTACTCTGATGGGTTGGGAGGAGTGCGCTGTGTGCTTATGCTACCTGTGTTATCCTAATAACTTTTGTCTTTGTAGCATACCTCTCAACCTCTTCGAGTAAAATATCGGGACAAAGCCTAAAATGATGGGGGGACAAATAGGGACAGATTTTAAATATTGTTCTTACAAACATAAAACTTTGATAGAATAATAGGTTTTACATTAGCATGAATTTTCTGAAGGATGTGTAGAGTCTTAAACTCAAATATTTTGTCATTATTTAATGACTTCAATCCTCAGCTATTTGCCAAAAAGGTACGCATTTTAGGGGGAGCAGACCAAAAATATGAGGCAAAAATCTGATCATTCTACAAAACTCTTTATAGCTGAGAAGTGTGCTTGGTAGTGACAATTGTCCGTTATGCCTTTGACCATAGATTTTTGTTTTCTTGATGGATTGGGAGTTATACGTTTTTTTTTTTTTTTAATGCCGAAAGGCAATTCTGCAGTGCAGGGGGCATGTGCATTTTGAGAGCTCTGCTCTCAGACACGGAACCATGTCTGTTTTAGAGCATGGCAGTGCTCCTTTATAAATATGCATGGCTTGCTACCGTGCTGAACAGGAATGGTCCCTGCCATGCAGGAATAACTTATTCCTGCATATCTGCTTGCTGAATCCCAGGGAGTGATCCTGGATTTAGTATATGTAAGTCTGCATTTTCACATATGGTTTATTAGGTCAGTGATTAATAGTGCAAACTTATTGCAGATATTAGTTTTGTATTTTTTTTAAAAGCGGTACCTCTATGGTGATTAATAGATTTGCTTATTTTTATTAGCTCTTTGTTAGCTGAGCATTATGATTTGATGAGATGGAAAGCTTCAAGTTGTACAATAGATAGGCATCCAGAATTCTGATATAGAAATGTAATGGGTGTTGTTTCAAATAGTTTAGCGATAATCCACATCTAGGAGTGGGCATCACAGGATTTACCCAAAGATGGCATGGTTTGATCACAAGAGAGAAACTGTGGGCTATTTATATTTTACGATGACATCACTTCAAAATGAAATTGCTTACCTTTCTTAAATAATGTCTTTTTATAATGCCACTTTAGTCTTCTTCCACTTTGTCTTCTGTAGGTTGAAGTATTGCACATGAATATGGGACTTATGTCCCCATGCTTGTGCAGTATATCAGTTCAGTGTAAGAGAAGCAATGGAGAAAACATTATCAACTAGTGTACACACATTTTAAGTATTTTGTGGTTTAAAAGGAGTATTTGATACACTTTTAAACAAGTATTTTTTTGTCATCATTAAATAACAAGGTTCATATGTAGAAATTAAGCGCTTTGGTATTTTAGCGCTTTGTATCATCAGTTATGGAAATTCGCGTTTCCAGGACTGATTATTTAGTGTCACTTGTTATATAATAACTTTACATTGTGACGCTAATTTTGTATTAGTTATCAATTTTAGAACACTTTAAGTGTGGTTATGGCAATTTTTAGTTATGTATATTTAATTCAGAAAATCAAGTAGTCCGTATCCATTCTAAAGGAACAAATCTTCTTTAAGTAAACATTCAGCGCTGAGACTTTGAAGCACTTTGTTTGATTAGTTATGAAAGTTTTACATCATTGTTTATAAGAGTAGATTGATTGTTTCACAATGATATGAGAATATTTTTGTACACATGCATGTTTATAAGAAAAAGAATCGATGTTTGGGAAGTGAAATTGGATATATATATTTTTTCACAGGTCTTCTTTTTTCCTTTGAACAAAACTGTGATTTGTATTATTTCCACATTTTGAGACATGATGCCTTTAGTGAAAAAGTTTAATTAATTTATATTTATAAATATATTTATGAAACTGTTTGCATAATGAACTTTATTACATCATTTCCTGTTAATGCATTTAAAACGGGAACATTGGAGAGTTCCCGTTTTTTTCTGAAGAAGTTCACGTTTTAAAATAAAGGTGAAAGAAAGCGCTAAATTGTATTTCGCTTTGTGGAATCCTTAACAGTCACTGGCCATCTGTTCTTTCGTTTGTTTGTCACTTTACAAAATTATCTACATTGTTCTTTCTTTCTCTGTATTTCTTTTTTTAGTTGAAACTCTATAATGCATGGCATTGTTAACTGTAAAAACACTTTAGTAATTTACAAAACAAACAAAAAAAAGTGCAAAAATGTAAGGAAAATCAGGAATATTTTGCAAACCTAGATGATTGACAGGTATGGTTACCATTAGAACCATCTACCTTAGTACTACTAGCCATCCATCTAACCTTCATACAGTTTTGAAGTACATCCTTGGTTTCTCACATATTTTGGTCTGTGCCTCATAAAGTAGATTTGCCATGCTTTTACCCAGCATATAACAACATAAAGTCCAGACTCTCAATGATACTTCAGCAAGTGGACCTCTTTATATTGATAAATGATCAATTTAAAATGGGCAAACAAAAGTAGTAGAAGTAGAGAACGTGAACTCGTCTTGAGTCAAAAAAAATATATATAATTGTAAAGAATTACTAAGTATTCGAAAGTAATCCAAGCAAGGCAGGCAGTCTGTTTCCAGTCGAAAATAATTTATTAAGTACACAGACAAGTAATCCAAGTAAAACAAAAATAGAGTAATAGTTTCCTCACAAGCTTTCTAAATATATATATATATATATATATACATATATATATATATATATATATATATATATATATATATATATATATATATACTTTTTATCAGGCAAGGGAGTGGTTTATTGTGCTGTAAAATAAAGTGCTATTGGTACACGTTAAATTCACATCCCTTCCCCCATCAGTGTGACATTCACGCTAGTCCTACTCTACTTAGTAGCTGTCATAATAATATAACCCTTATGTACTTTAAATAAAATTTATAATGATGTGGTACCATTTATTTAACCAGATTATTAAGTAGATTATTAAGTCTGTGATTTTATCCAAGACAATATACTACATGGCTGGAAATATATCAACCTTAGTCCATTTGGCAATCAAAAATATATATAAATATATACATATACACTTTGCATGTAAAAAATCAATTGTAAAAATCTAATTCTATTTTTATAACCTATTGTTAATAAAGATCGCTTTTGTCCTTCTAGACTTCTTCAGGTCTCTGTACAAGAACCCTAAAGACTATCTATAAAAATATATATATAATTGTATAACTAGAAAAAAAAAAAAAGCTGGACTGTACGCTAAAACCACACCGTTTATTCACAAAACACAATCCAGTTAAGCACTTTTCATTTAGCCCAATGACTAAACATCATCAGACAAATTACTATACACCATTCCTTTCTTAAATAATGTGCAAATTACATTTTAACCAATTATTCAATTTATAAATAATCACTAGTTTATAGTGAATATTCTCGCCTTAAATTAAAACAATTTAAGTAGCATATCTACTTCTAAAACCATACAAAACAAATGTCTATCAATAAACCATTCTAAACATTAATAAAACTTAAACCTTGATTTATATATATTCACCATACTCCAATGTCCAACCCTTAGGAATAACTTTTAAATATTGTGTATGACTCTAATAGAAACAATTACCTACCATCAGTCATGGAATACAAATCACATAAAAAACTTATAGGGCTAAAGCTAAAATTACAAGTTAAAATCAATAATTCAACATGAATAACTAGCCCTATATTGTACAATATTGTACAAAAATTGGCATCATGAAAACTTCACAAACATAAATATGTGGCAAAAATGATATTATGCAAGCACACAAGTAGACCTATAGTGAACTGTTATCTCAATAAACTTAAAAGTTTTAATACACATGATATTGAACAAAAATCGTTCAATCCTGGGTATGAGTAAGAGTTCAACCAAAGTTGCCACATTAGTTCTAGTTTTTCAATTAATAAACTAATAGGGCCTCCTCAATTGTCCAACTGGTTTTGGTGTCTTTTCAGGCTTGCTAGTTGTTGCTGAAGCACCTACCAAGAGCAGAAAACGCTGAGAGAAGAAAAGGAGCCACTTTTGTGATTTTAAGTACTTTTTTTTGTTAGGTTTTACTGCTTTGCTGCCTACATTTTGGCATTTTCTGGCTTGCTAAAGTTTATATCTGTAACAGTAACAGTACGTGGAACACATCTAGAGCCTGTTTACTGCATTTCCTGTGTTGCACTTAATTTAAAATCGTTTTTTTTCTCTAAAAACTGCATTTTACCTGATTTTGGCCTAGCACTCAAGTGTGGGGTCATTTATTGCACTGTTGTGATTATTTTGCTGCTTGTGTATCTCTGCTACCTTTAAACTACAACAAAAAGAAAAAAAAAATCTTGCTTTTTTCCCACTTTCTGAAAGTTAAGAAAGTTTAGTTACAGATTTGCTGTTCTGAACTGTTTGGAAGTTTCTAGAAGGCCAGTGCTTGCTTGGGCTAAAGGAAAGTCTCTGTGTTCACCAGTGGGAGTGATAAACACTGGACAGCCTGCCTGTCCCTGGAGGAGTGGTTACTACATAGAAGCTGTAGTTTTATTGGCCATTTTGGGTCAATTCTAAACTCCTTGATCTCTCTCTCTTAAAACCAGGCTGCCTCATGGTTTTGGCATCTTTTCAGGCTTGCTCGTTATTGCTGTAACACCTACCAAGAGGAGAAAATGCTGAGAGAAGGAAAGGAGCCACTTTTGTGATTTTAAGTATTTTCTTCTGATTTTTTTTGTTAAGTTTTACTGCTTTGCCGCCTACTTTTTGGCATTTTCCAGCTTGCTAAAGTTTATATCTGTAACAGTAACAGTACTTGGAACACATCTAGGGCCTGTTTACTGCATTTCCTATGTTGCACTTAATTTAAAATTGTTTTTTTCTCTAAAAACTGCATTTTACCTGATTTTGGCCTAGCACTCAAGTGTGGGGTCATTTATTGCACTGTTGTGATTATTTTGCTGCTTGTGTATCTCTGCTACCTTTAAACTACAACAAAAAGAAAAAAAAATCTTGCTTTTTTCCCACTTTCTGAAAGTTAAGAAAGTTCAGTTACAGATTTGCTGTTCTGAACTGTTTGGAAGTTTCTAGAAGGCCAGTGCTTGCTTAGGCTAAAGGGAAGTCTCTGTGTTCACCAGTGGGAGTGGTAAACACTGAACAGCCTGCCTGTCCCTGGAGGAGTGGTTACTACCTAGAAGCTGTAGTTTTATTGGCCATTTTGGGTCAATTCTAAACTCCTTGATCTCTCTCTCTTAAAACCCTACAACTCTCTTTTTGCGCAGTTTTGCGCACTGAGCAGCGTCAGGCAGCGCCGCCTAAACAGGTTTAAACTATTCCAGGCTCCACAAAGTCTGCTCTTCACTTTTTCCCTTAGAACTGTTCAAACTCTCAAAGTAATCACTGTATTCTCTTTCTAAAGCCCTGCACTTGCTCAGCTCTTAATAGGAAACACTAACTAACTAAAGCACTACACCCTCCTTGACTTCTCATAAGTATTAGAATCCCGATTGGTCCTTCCTGATCAAGTGAAAAATCAGTTCCCTTCCCTAATCTGATCAGTAAAAAAAAACAGTTCCCTATACTAATCTGGTATGTCCAAGGGTCAGTTTCAAGGTTACTCTCCAGTCCAGCTGGTGAATCTGGGAATTTTAAGGCAATGTTACAATTGCCTTATGTAAACAGGCAACCCTCTCCTCCTTCCAACAAACTCTAATACATGTGAGAGATGCAGTTACACAGCCAAACTGGAGGCAGAGCTCTCTCAACTCAAGACTGGTACACTACCCACACCACAAATGCAGTCTCACACAGACCTATTGCATCTGCATACCCAACACATAAACACAGAAAGACATACTCGGAGGCTCTAAATAAAAATCTGCCTAAACAGCAAAGACCTCCTAAGCAGATATCCAAGCAACAGCCACCCCTCAACAATACCCACAAATCACATATCTCACAAAATCAGTGTGCCTCACAGTCACAGTCCATAAGGCCAAACAACACACCAAATACACTTGTTAGAGGGGACTCTATTGTCTGGCACACTGACGTCCCACTCACCAGACTGAACAAGGAGAAGGTCACTGTAAGCTGCCTGTTGGGTGCCAGGATCCATCACATAACACAAGCACAGAGGTCACTCCAAAGCAAGTACAAGTATGACTCCATCATTGTCCATGCTGGTGTGAATGACCTAAGACGTACCTCCCTGGACTACATGAAAAAAGACATAGAGGAGCTCTCTGACCATGTAGCCCAGGCTGGTATGACCCTGACCTTGAGTAGCATCTTACCCTCACCAAGAATGATGCCACAGTATAAAGACAAAATGATCAGTTTCAACAATTGGCTAAAGTATTGGTGTCATTCAAAGGGGATCCAGTGTCTGTCAGCCTGGGATGACATGCTGAACAAGCCACGTTGCTTCGCTAGGGATGGCTTGCACCTGTCACCCTTAGGCTTTCATATACTGGCCAAGGCTCTTGCCACCCCCATAGTGCCTTTTTTAGGCAAGGCTCAAAGGACAAACCCACCTCCATAGACAAACCAAAGATAAAAAAACTAAAGGTAATGCTACTCAATGCCAGAAGTCTAAACCTCAAGATGCACGCATTCGAGACTCTCCTCAGTATGGAGAAAATCAATGTCCGTGCAGTAACAGAAACCTGGTTCAAGGCTCCTGAGAGCACCCCAGCACTACCAGGTTATAACTCATACTATGCATTTCGGCCCCAAAACTCGGACCGAAGCACAAAAGGAGGGGGAGTATCTATATTCATCAAAGATACCTACACCTCCAGGTTAGTGGCACTGCACGAAGCATCGGAAACCATCCATGTGCAACTAACAGCGGGCAAAACTGCCTTTCAGTTTGTAGCCTGCTACAGAACACCCTCCCTATTACAGGAACCCCACTTGGCAGTCCTGAAAACACTGGAGAATATGAAGGTCTCTCCAAACACTATGTTACTGGGTGACTTCAACTACCCAAACATTGACTGGGAAAACTACTCAAGGCCAAACACCCTCACCCAATGGTTCCTTGAATTTATAAACTCTAACGCAATGGAACAACTGGTCATCACTCCCACAAGAGGGAACAACATATTGGACCTGGTCATCACCAACATGGGGACTCTATGTTCCACACCAGAGGTAAACCCCTCATTGGTAATATCAGACCATAAACAAATTTCCCTGGACATCCATATCCCGTCCCCACCCCCAGCCAAGGAAATCACTGTAAAGAATTTCTCGAAAGCCAACTTTGCACTTCTCAAGACTGAGGTGGAATCCTTCAAAGCCCCTAGGCCAGAGGATAATACAGCCCAATCCGCAGAATCCTTTACAAATGCATTCTATGAGTACCTGCAGGAATGCATGGATCGTGCTATCACAAATAAAACCAATAATCACTCCTCCAAAAACAGAAGACCGGTCTGGTGGACCACGGCCATAAATAAGCTATACAACAGAAGGAGGAAGCTACTACATGACAGAGCAAAATCCCAAAAAGGGAAGGCATCTCTGATCAGTATTAGCAAGAAACTTCGATCCCTCATAAAATCATCAAAGGCCAGTTTCGAAAGAAAAATTGCCCTAGACACTAAAGATAATCATAAGGCCTTCTTTAGTTATGTCAGAAACATGGGCGGAAACTCCCAGATATGCTCTGAATTGTTGCATAACGGTACAAAATATACCGAACCTACAGACATAGCCAGCATCCTGGCAGACAGATTCAGCGCAAACTCCCCCCCCCCCCAAAGGAGCAAACGCCTATCCCAAATGAATGTAACCTCCCTGACATCACAGATGCACAGCTGAAAGCTGCCCTCTCCTAAGCAAAAAACACAGCATCTATGGGACCAGACTGTGTCCCAGGCTGTGTCTTACACGAGCTCCAAGAAGAACTGAACCCTCACATTAAGTCACTGTTCAAACTTAGCCTTACTACAGGATATGTACCCAAAGAATGGTGTACAGCTACAGTGGTCCCACTCCACAAAGGTGGTGCCACAACAGACCCCAGAAACTATCACCCCATAAGCCTGACTAGTCTGGTCTGTAAAGATATGGAGCGTATTATCATGGAACTCATAAACAAAGACATTGGGAGCCTCCAGACACTGGACCCTACTCAATTCGGCTTTGTTAAGGGCAGATCTTTCCTCTTAAACCTAGTTGATTTCTTTGAAACAGTTACCAAAGCCATAGATGAGGGCAAGGTAGTCCACACAGCCTACCTGGACCTCGCAAAAGCCTTTGACACAAAACCCCACTCGGGCATCATAAATAAGCTTACCAGCTTAAATATCCACCCCTATATCACAAGATGGGTTGCAAACTGGCTCAGAGATAGAACCCACATGGTCAGAATCGCAGGTGCCATGTCCGAATCCAAACCAGTTACAAGTGGCATCCCACAGGGCTCAGTTCTGGGACCTCTCTTGTTTGGTATATATTTCTCTGAGGTTCAGGCTAACACGGGGGATTATGGCTGACAAAGTTCGCAGATGACTGCAAACTGGGGGCCATAATCGAATCTCCAGCTGACACAAGCATCCTCCAAAAGGGTCTTACTGAGATGGATGCTTGGTGCTAAAACCACGGCCTCAAGCTAAATGCTAAAATGTACATAGTCATCCCATTTGGGAAAAACAAGGTGCCCACAAATTACCACATAGGTGGTAATCCATTAAGTACGGAAGAAGTAATTAGAGATTTGGGGACCAACATAGATAGTAATCTCTCCTTTGATAATCACATTTCCAAAGTGGTTAGAAAGACCTTCTATATAGCCCACCTTATCACAAAAGGGTTCGCATCTAGATCAAGAGAGGTCATTGTGCCCCTCTACTCATCACTCATCAGGCCCATAATTGAATACAATGCCCCTTTTGGGATGTACCTTACCCGACACCTGCAGCAACTGGAGAGACCCTAAAACTACCTCACCAAAAAGATCATGGGCTACAAACAGATGTCCTATGCAGCTCGACTAAAGAAACTCCAGCTCTACTCAGTTGCTTACTGCCTACTCAGAGGTGATCTATGCCTGATGTACAAAGCCATGTCAAACACAGAATTAATGGACATGCTCCACCTCAAAAAATCCAAGTCCCTTAGAGCTACACACTCCAGGGACCTAAACCTCAGCACAAAAATAAATAGGACATGCTAGAGGGACAGATTCATTTCCCAGAGGCTCCCCTCACTCTGGAATAGAATCCCAATTCATGTTAGACATAGCCCCTCGCTGACCCACTTCAAGCGAAATTTGGACGCGTGGATGGGAAATCGCAAATTCACCCCTGGGATCTCTCCTGTGTCCCTGCTAGACAGAGTCACAATAAACTAATCTTAAAAGGGTACCTTCTGTGACCTACTTTACAGAGGCACAGTAGGCTAATCTAATAGGGAGGCGGAAGCCAAATACACTCTGGCTAGGCTTATAAATGCCCTAGGGCAGATAGCCTAGTATCTACCTATGAACCTATGAACCTAAGAGCACATTTTCAGTAGTGTCCCAAGGAGAAAAGTTGCACTTAACAGAGAAAATAAAAAAATATATATATATATATATATATATATATATATATATATATATATATATATAAAACACATTACATAAAAAACAGCTGAAAATTATACATTTCAATAATAATCAACATTATCATATGGTCCACAGATATACTAAAAATATGTTACAAGGCAAACAATGAAAAAAAGCAAAGTAAAACACTATATAAAATTCTGGAGAGCATCCTTTTGGCAATTCAGAGCAGTAATAAGTAAAATTATTGTGTTTAATTCAATTGGGAGAGAGATTAGGATAGATTAGTATAAATGGGGAGGAGGTGATAGGAAAAGGTTATGTAAAGTGGTAGAGAGGGTAGGATAGCCAGGTAAAGATGAGGAAGTAGAGATGGGTAGATAATCTGCATGGATAGGGGTGGAGAAAAGTAGACAAGCTATATGTTCATCTCAACAACCAAATAACACAGACAGAACTACTGAAAGTTTGCAGCTAGATGAAGAAAATACTGCTGACAGTATGTGTGTAACTTGAGGGGTTGCTGAGATATTGTAAGTTGTTTACAAAATATTACAAACAACATAGTTACTGTGTTTACTGTGACTTATAAAATTTGGTTTAAGACCTACAACCTAAAGAATGCTACCATTATAAAAATAGTTGTGCTGAAGAGTTTACCATTTATACTTCTTTCATAATGCCTATGGTTCCAGAAATATGAACATCTGTTTGAAATGTAAGGACATTAATTTGATTTTGTCAAAAGGCTTAGGCTCTGCCCATTGGAAGTTACAGTGCAAACATTGTTAGCAATTGTGGTGAAGGATTGTTTGAATTCTTATTTTTCAGATGTTAATGCGGTAGAGGAGGGCGCAGTTGGTAATATGTAATAGATTTGTGTACGGAAGTGATGTGTTGTTGGTGAGGGCAGCAATGCTCTCTATAAAGTTGTTATTAAATGTAGTCACTATTTCAAGGGACGAACAGGTATGAGAGGAATATGGATTTTTTGAGCCAGGTTTGAGTAGTGTATGAATAGAGTACCAGAATTTTTTGGGATCATTTTTATGATTAAGTTGTAGTTGGTCAGAGCATTATTTCTTATCTTTGTATATTTGTTTTCTAGCTTGATTGTGAAGTTCCTTGTATTACTGAAAGTCCCCCCCCCCCTTTTTTTTATTTAGCCACTCCCTTGAAGCCTTGTCTTTAGTACACATAATGTTTTTGATAAGGGAGGATAGGCAAAGGGAGTGTTTTACTTCTACTCTTTTATCCGCAGAGGGGCAAGGTTATTTAGGGTGTTTAAAAATGTATTAAAAGTTATAACTGCATCATCTAATGGAAGAGTATTTAGTATAGATCACTTGAAGGACCTTAAGATACAGTAAAATAAAACTTTGTTAAATTTTGTGCAATTCCTGTTTAGTTTAAGCTGGTGGTATTGTGGTGATGAATGTTGAATCTGTGTGTGTATGCAGGGAAGTAGTCACTTAGGGATTTAGGATAGGTACCACTAATGGTATATTTACTGAGGTATGAGACTAAAATCCAGTCAAGAATTGTGCCCTGATCATTGTTTTGTATCTAGTAGGTGTTGTGATTAGTTGAGTCTAACTAAATAGATTTATGCAAGATGAGGGACTGACAGAGGTTACTGACCAAAATAACACAAGCTACAAAAAAGTAAATCTACAGTGAAATATGTGACCACAATGGGGTTATGTGGGGTTCTGAAGCCTAGCATTATAGGAAGAGTGAATATATTTATTAAAAGCACTGGGGATCAACATTGTTTAGCTTGTGGAAGAAGAAAAAAAATGTAAGAATGTGGGAGGTACCTAAAGCAAAGTTTCTAAATTTGTACGATGTGTGCTGGGCTGCAGTCTGCTCAAAGATGTGATTCATCATGCATTTGAAATGGTTGTTAATCATGTCACTGACAGAAAAAATACACTTTCCTTCTATTGCTATAAATACAACAATTTTTCCTTAAATAACCTGACCAGGTTCAAACATTAACAAATGACAAGTTATTTACTGCATCAGAGAAATATGCTGTTTTATCTCAGAGACTATCACATAATTAATACATTTTGCCCAGTGTGCTGTATCCAATTGAAATTAAGTGGTATCACTGGTTATTGTAGTTCTGTAAATGACTTTCTAATGAGAAACAGTGGGGTTGTTTCCCCACTCTCATAGTTTTTCTTCATGTGTTTTATTCTTTTGCTTCTTTTCAGAAAATTCAGTA
>NC_056734.1:264121484-264138984 GCF_019279795.1 Protopterus annectens
GTGATATATTAAATGTTTACTAATCTAAACCTTCTTTGTATAATGACGGGCTACTGCTGTGTTTATGATATTTCTGAGTTCTCTCTCACTCTCTCCTTTTTAATCTCTCATTTCCTCTCTCTCTTTATTTCTTTCTCATTTTCATTTCTTTTTCACTTTGTCCTTCTTTATTCTGAACGTACATTTATAGGTATAGGTTCAAGCTTGTGTCTCCCCTTTAAGAGTATATATGTGTGATTGCAAACACACACACACACACACACACACACACACACACACACACACACACACACACACACACACACACACACACACATATCTCTAAACTACACTTAGGAAAATAAAATAATTTTAATTTTGTAGGATATATGTGAGAAAGAATCTGATTTTGTACTGGAATTAGTCTATATCTGTGGTCTTCTCTTAGCTTGTATATATTTCTAGGAGCTCAGGTATCTGCTGACTGTTGCTTCTCTATTTACTAATGTTCAGCACCAGACAAACAATCTTTAAAGCCTGATAGATGTTTGTAGACATCTTAGTTTGTTGCAGACAGTCAGCCTCTCCAGCAGTTTGCAGGTGCATACTTTGGTTACAACTGTACTCTCACTTGTATAAATATTTTTTCTTACAGACATGGGCATGTACTGCTGCAGGAAAAATCCCACTTGTATTTTTAAGACATTTGGAATTTTAGACCTTTACTTCTAAATAGCTTTGTCTGAATATTCATATTATTTTCTGCAGGAATACACATTCATAGGTGTTACATTTGGACTATAACTGACACCAAACTTAATTGTTAAATTGTTATTATCTGCATCCAGTAATGCCTTCTTATTCCATTCAGTAAATAACTTTAGGATGTGGCATTAAGTACTATGGACTGCCATCAACTTGTAAAACTTAACCTTGTTAAGGCTGAAGAAAGTTATACTTAATTTCAAACTAAGACACAGTGTTATTGTTTAGAAATAATAAACTACGTTTTTGCATAAGGATGTAACACAGATTTACACATAAAGCATCTTTTACATTATTGCTTTTTTCTATTAAGTATTTTAAGAAACTTAGAAACACACCTGCATCATAATAAACTTAAGGTTCTTTGGTGAAGAATGGATAACAGTTCATCTCTCCTTTCGAGAAGGAGAATATGCTAACAGTTTTTATCTGCTTATCTTTTGCATTTGTTCACAGAGCAAAGAGAGGTACTGATTGAGCTTCACCATGGCAACGATAAGGATTCCACCAAACAGCACACAGGATGGCCAGAAAATTGCATGGAACAAGACATTTGAAGCATACAGTCTAGTCAAGATGACATTTTTTTCTATTCCTTCTGGGTCATAGTAACAAGGAAAAGGTTGATATCGTCTGAAATTTTCCCTTATGGTTTCCACAAATGATAAGGATTCATTGTAGCTCTTTTGGCATTTTGGTACATAGGAACACTGGAAGAAAACAAATAAGAATAAACTGTATGACCAGACAGACTTCATGTCAATTCATTCTTAGCATATTATACAATAGATTGTTATTAAGAAATGTGTCGAAAAATGTAAAATAGAATAAATACATATGCATAAGAAAACACACTGAGTAAATATCAGGATTTTTAAAATATTGCCATATGAAATCTAAATAAAGTCAAATGCCGATATTTATAATTGCTACATTTCAAAGGACAAATGACTAAACACAACTAAGTGCCAAGTGATTAAAGCAAGACTTTATTCAAAATATAAATATGATCAATGAAAATATAACAACGATTGCAAAGCTTTTTTCATCTTTTTCTACTAAAACTACCATTTAAATATAATTATGAAGAAAAGAAATATGTCAATGATATTTATTTCAGTTATTTTATACTGACATACTACATTAAATGTCATATAAGACTTTCAAAAAGCAAGACTATACCTATCAGAAAAATGTGGACTTAATCTTGAGTCTCATGAAAACTAATAAACAGTAGTGTCAATCCATTCAACTGTCGGACCATAAATAGTGATCCTGACACAGAGAAAGATAACCAGAGAACAAACATCAAAATCAACTGTACAAAATAAAAAAAAAAACATATTTTGGCAGTGGATTGTCCTCTGCACCCTAACATCCCTAATCTCTGCATTAACTCCAACATCGATATACCTCAAAGAAAGGAAAATACTCAAAAAAAACTGACAAATTATGAATCTTTTATGCTCTGAGAAAGGCCACTCGTGAAATATCTACATTAACAACCAGTGTAACACCTAAAAACCCACATTAACAGCACTTTAATGTAAAGCATGCTAAGCAAATAGTGCATTTAAACTAGTTGCTAATCGGAGCTTTTATTTATAATCGGATTTGACTTCTCCAATCTGGTCTTCATTGATAATGAAAATCATTTTACATATTTTATATAACCTGATAGCATCTAGTAAAACCATATTCAAGTATTTTTGAAGCATTCAGACTAAATTACATTTACATGCTTTGGATTAAATAATCCTGTTGATGCTTAATAAAAAATCCAAAAAACATGAATGAGTTTATTTTCTTTATTGATTTTTTATTTAAGAAATGCATGGCATATACCACTAGTTTTGAAAGTTTGCCAAATGGTATGGATCTATGTGATGATACATCAAGAATATTTGCAAATTTGTAATCTTGCAGAATAAAAGTATGATGGGAAGGTAGGATCAGGCACTCATGTTTTCTAATTATGTGAAATTATAAACTTGAAACTGGTACCCCAAGACTGATATTAATGCATCCTGTCAAAATTATCTGTACTTCATGGACCATTTATCATATATCATGTTCTGTACTTCCTGGAAGCTTCTTGCTCTTCTGTGTACAGAGAAGACTTTTTCACTTTTATTTCTACTCTGATACCTATGCTTTCTTGTTCATAGTTCAATGCCTTCTTCATCATTTTGAATGTCATAGAACAGGGTTATTTTAATGAAATGTTGTGGATTAAGTAGCCAGAGCTACAGCACAGACCTTTTGATTCACAATGTGTCCTGAATAATCATGATTTGAACAGTAGCTTTGAAACAGCTAAAAGGGAGAGGATGTGCTTTGTGCTGACTTACTCATTCTGATCTTCTTTGGCAAGATACTCCTTCCACTGCTCCTCCATAGACTCGAATATTAATTGCCAAGATTAATACAATAACATAGATGTAAACCTTTCAGACTGCAGCAAAGGATATCTCATATTTCGGTAGTAGTAACCAAAAGAATCCTAAACAGTTGCAGCAAATCACTCACAAAAATACAGCTAATGATGAATGGCCTGAAGCCTTTGAATTTGCAGAAGAGGAGCTGGAGAGAATGTCCAAATCACTTCAGGAAGAAAATTGTTCCACTTTAGTCAGGGATGTTACTGTAGAAATGTGATCTATAAATTACATTTTAGAAATAATATGGATCACATGAAATAAGGGGTGAGATGAGGCCTTTATGCTTGTCAGGGTCATTCTTTCCAGATTAGGCTAATAGTTTCATAGCTGCAGAAATGGATGTAGTATATAAGGCTATAAATGCCAATATTAGAATAAAGGTATTTCATTTTTTTTTCTTCCAAAACACTCGAGTGGTTCAGCACAAATCTTAAACTTAATGTTTAATTTTAATGTTGAAGCACACTCAGTAATATAAGGATTAGAAATTTTAGAATAATGCAGGTGTATAATCTGTTATGGATGATTGTCAAAGATGACCACCAGAGACAATATATATATATATATATATATAATATATATATATATATATATATATATATATATATATATATATATATATATATATATATATATTAATTAGCTTTTCAGACATCTTAGCTTTTATAGGATGTCATACAACTATTATATGCTGGGTCGTAGAGTTTAATATGATTTCAGCTTTTCATTTTTATATAGAAATGGGATTAAGTCACAGAAGGATTCACTGGATGATTCATAGAATTCATTATGGACAATTAACTTAAGAGAAAGGCTGCAAAGCTAAATTTATATTCTGTCAACATCAATGTGCAGAATGGTCTTTCTAAAATAGCAGTATGACAATACTTAAAGTGATTATAAATTGTTTACATGAGCCACACATGAACCACCATTTCATGGAAAATGGATTAAATAAAATGAGAAAAATAAAAAAATTCTTAAGAGTTTTTGTTATATTTCTAAGAGAACAAGCAAGTATCACTGTTTTTGGTGGTACACAAGTCTACAATAATTGAATACAGTTTAGGATTAAAGTCAAGATATGAATGTATGTGTGTGTGTGTGTGTGTGTGTGTGTGTGTGTGTGTGTGTGTGTGTGTGTGTGTGTGTGTGTGTATCTATTTGTGTATATATCTCTCTCTCTTATATATATATATATATAGTCTAATTGTGTACTTCAGAATGTCAGCTTACCATAAAGGTGATGTTTAAATCATCAAGCCAATATGATCAGTGCAGCACAATACTGAATCCCAGAACAGCAAAATGGCAAAATAATTTCACAGTGGCTGTAAGGAGTTGTGTGGCATTGTGGTACAGTGTGCACAGGGGGGTTTCCTTTCTCCACTGTAGTAAGATCTTGGAGTTGGTATATACATAATTATCAGGGGTGGAGGTGCAGTCCACCTTATGGGGATGCAGACGTTGGGGTTGTCCTACTGCTGAAATGCGTGTTTGTGATATTTTGCTGTTTTGGTATTCTAAGACTTTGATATTATGTTCTGTCTGTCATCTGGGCTCAATGATTTAAATGTTGATGTAATGGTAAGTTGATATTGTAAAATAAATGCATAATAAACACATAGTACACACACACACACACACACACACACACACACACACACACACACACACACACACACACAAACACACTCTACTGTATATGCTCTATTTGATCACCTTTGAGACTTTATAACTTACAAGATATTTAAATGTTCTCTTTTCAGATAATATAATTTTATTTGGAGACTTAAAAATGTTTTGGACCCTAAGCAATGCAAGTCAAATGAAGTTGCCTTCTCTTCCTACTGGACACATCCTAAATGTTTGCAAAGTTTTATGGCAAATTGTGAATGTTTCTCTGAACAATTGGAGGAATGTTAATCTTGGTATATAGGGTTATATGAATGTTGATTTTTAAAAATATGACCATTTCTAGAACTGACCTAATAATATCCTGAAAAAGTGCTTTTCAAAAACTAGTCAAGTCATTTTCCACAGGCAATAATACTGCAAAATTTATGTATCATGCACTTAGATTTCTAAGAGCTTTTAATAATATATACCATACTGATTCAACATTTGTTGAAAGACTATGGGATACCATACTTTAACTTTTGTGTGATAATGAAAATAAATATATTACTTTTCAGAGCACGAGCTGATTTTATACATTTCTCAGCTTCAGAGATGAAAAGATACATTGGCATTGATTGAATTATTAATAACATGATGAGGTAAGGTTATAAAGGCCACTTAGCTGTATTTCAAGCTCTTTTACCAGTTATGTTGGAGAATTAATTCTTGAAATGGTTGATATTAAAAAGGAAAATCATATAGATAGGTAGATACATAGAGGGTCCCATTCAAGGTGTCGAACATTTACAAGTTCGAATGTCATATGGTCGAAACCATATGTTCAAACTTGTAAAACTTTGAACGTTTCAATGGAGATCTCCATAAGGGAAGCTTTCCCTTTCCTGCAATGTAGTGCAATATCAGAGTTGGTATATTTAAGTAGTGGGGGTGTGGGGGTGCAGAGGGGCTTGCCCCCTGCTTACAACTTTAGGTAAGTTATTTGTGTTTTTGTTTATTACGTTTTCAAACTTTTAAAGTTCAAACATATAGTGTTGACCATATGGTATTCAAACTTTTAAAAGTTCTACAACATGACATAGACCCATAGATAAATAGATGGATAGACAGATAGATATAAATTTAATTCAATTAGATTTCAGAATAAGATGTAATACAATAAAGTTGACAACACTAGAATTCTGTTGATGTACAAACTTAAGAATAAAAAATTGTATAAAATCATATAATACAAAAATAGAGAATGAAAGTAAATAGTATCACTGATTGGATGAAATTACAAAAATAGCACTGCAGCAATATCATAATTTGTTTAACCAAGATTGTTATAGTGAAAAAGGGCTGGACTTATTTTTAAAGAATATTAAATTAATAGTTTGTTGCGCAGAATTTAGTGAGTTAGCAACTGAGGACAGTGAAAGGCCAATAAAGAAATTAAAATCTAATAAGACACCTGTGCCCAGATAAAATAAATTCAGAATTCTATAAGACATTTGAGAAGGAGCTTGCTTCTTTGATTCTTTGACTTATATGCTTATATGTAATCCTATCTGGATTATAATTCCTTACCAAAGTCTTGCAAAAGTATTACAGGTAATAAAAGAAGAACAATATAATCCAAGTTTGGATAATTTAGGCAAAACTCTTTGTTAAATACTAATTACAAAATCCTATTGAAAATGTTTAATAGATTTCTTAGGAATATTTATTCTACACATTATTTTTCATTACTAATTTGGTTTTGTTTCACAGAGACAGCTGCCTCATTTTAATCAATGTTTGTAAGTTTTTACAATGAATATATTTACTAAGAGGATACAGCTCACAGATCTGGCACTGGTTTTGAGTGATGCTCCCTAAGATTTTTAAACTGGTAAAGAAGGGTAGTGTTGGCTTAATGGTTAAGGTTTTTACTTCAGATACAAGATACGGGGATGAGTATGATCTCTGGTAATTTGGTAGGCCTGAAATAGGCCGGTAACTGATAAGCTAGTATTTACCAATGAACCTATGATATATGCGGCATTGCAAAAGATAAAAAAATCCACATTAGTTTATAAGTATTATAAGCATTATACATTAATATACAGCAGTTCTTTCTATTAATGATTAGCCTCAGCAGAAATATTACATTTGTGCAGAAAAGAAATACAGAAAACCTTTAGGATACAAACAGAATATTATTAATTGTGTAGTATTATGTCTGAGCTCTCAAACTCTCCAGAGGTCTTTGTACAACTAGTCAACAAAGTGAAATATGTTTATGGATAGGATATGGCCAACCTCTTTTTGACCTTGGGAAAACATTTAACTAGACCATTTTTTTCTTTGAAAACAGATCACTGGAATCTTCCTTCCCAACAGTACGGAAATTAGATACAAGAAAAATGTTCTGCCAAAGCAAAATGGGTTGTTTTCATGTATATTGAAATGCTTCCTCTTGTATGGGTTTTCATCTATATAACTGAATAACAAGGAAACCAGTGGAGTTTTACGGAGGATTAGCTCACCACACATAAACTGAATTAACCTTTTTCAAGATAGATCAAGTTTTTGGTATAAGTTACCAGACCTAAAGTGGTATGGAGTAGCTCAATTACTGACTAATACACAACACTGGAACATTTGGGCAGAGCATAAGAGTAAGGAGACGACAAAACACATTTATATTTCTTAGATTACCAATATTCTTAATGTTAGTATAGGTGTATAAACAGCAGACAAAGCAGATAACCACAATAATAAATGTCATAGCATATATTATGGGCACATTGAAAAGTTTTGAAAATCTTTTTTATTTTCAACTTTCTTCTACAGCTTCCAGGCAAGTTAACTTTAATTCAAAATTTGATATGATCAAAAAACTCCTCCATAAGCTAAAACACATTACCAATGCCCCAGACAATCTACCAGTTCAATATTTCTAAACTGCAGCAGAATCAATTTCCTTTCCCATGGTGAAATACACTGTGCAACAATTTAGAAAAAAAATATTTTATGATATCCTTTCACAAAGATGTTACATCAATTTAACTTTCTAATTGCAGGCCAAAAGCTGTATGTTTATCCTAATCAAAAATGTAACAGAGATGTGTACACATCTACCTACCAGAAGTAAGTCCATAATAAACATGAAAAGCAAACCACACTGTTAGAAAGCCAGCCTTAACAGGGTATATAACAAAAAGAAAAGTCACGGCACAAATGAAAAGGAAAGGAGCTCACCGATTAAAGTAAACAAGAAACGTAAGATTAAACTAGGCTAACTCAGACATAAGGACAGCCTCTAAGGATAACCACAAGGACTTCTTCAGCTATGTCTGAAACTTACAGGTAACACACAGATGTGTGCTGAACTGGTGGTAAATGGCACCAGCTTCACTGAGCAGAGAGATATAACAAATCTGCTGGCTGACAAATTTAGCTCAAATTTTACCGTCCACCACTCCCCCCTGCTACGCCTTGTGAAATCCTTTCCAGCATATCCCAACAAATTTTCAGAAGAGAACAGGTCTTGGCAGTGCTTGTCAATGCCCAAAGCACTGTCTAAAAGGGCTCCATCAGTATTCCAGGTTGCTTCCTAAATAGCTTAAAATATGACATTTCAGGACCATTTAAGACACTTTTCAACTACATCCTCAAAACAAGTTACATACCTAGTGAATGGAAGACTGCTACAGTCATCTCTTTCTTCTCAAAGGTAGTCTATAAACTGACCCCAGAAACTATAGACTTATCATTCTGACAAGTCTAATCTGTAAAGCCATGGAATGTATTATCATAAAAATGATCAACAAAACTCATTGCTAAGAAATGCATCATTGCACCCTTTGGGAAAACATCCACACAAGCTAATTTGTCCACTGATGAAAACCTCTTAAGAGTTTACCTAACAGTTAGGGATCCAGAAACAATCTGGTCTCTAACCAACATGTAACCAGCACAGTAAGAAGTCATTCTATGTTTCCCAACTTATAAGCAACAGTACGGAATCCAGGTCCAAGGAAGTTAAAGTGCCACTTACTCAACCCTTATCAGACCCATCATTGAGTACAATATCCCCTTCAGCATGTACCTGGTCAGGCAGTTGCAACAGCTGGAATACTCAGAGTTTCTTCACCAGGAGAATCCAGGGTATTAACAAACTGTCCTACACAGATGACCTTAAGTCCCTGTCTTTACACTTAGTCTCCTACAGGTTACTGAGAGACAATCTATCCATGGCATATAAGACACCCTTAGATCCAGTCCTTATGGATCTTTTGCACATCTGCAAAATAAACATCACTAAAACACTAGATCTAAGGATTTAAACTTTGCCTGCAACATAAATAGAACCTACTGCCAAGACCAATATGTGTCTCAAAGGATCCCCACACTATGGCATAGGCTCTGCAAACATGTGAAGAAGAGTTCATCCCTTACTCTATTCAAGTGTAACCTTGACCATTGGGTGGAAAATCATAAATTCACCTCTGGTCTGTTCCCTCATATCTCTAATGAACAGAGGCAGACTGTAAATAAAATATTAGCTGACTAACATACCCCCACAAAGCCTTTAGCCACCTCAGAATTACATAATCTTACTAATAGACACCCAAGGTACATGGGAACACAATGGAGTTGGGTTGCACTGCTAAGCTTACTAATGCTCTGGTGGTCATTAACCTTGTATATACCTATGTATCCATGAATATCTTGCCTTACTGTGCTATTTCCTTTACTCCACTCTCTGTTCTAGCTTAGATACATCAACCAAAACTATAATACCTCCCATTTTCTTCTCTCTTTTCCCCTAAAGTTTGGGGGTCTAAATACTAACCATAAAAATAATGTCACTAAGAAGTACCAAAAATACATGGCTTATAATCTATATACGTTTTGTTTTTGTTGTTGTTAATTTTTTTGTTTGGCTTTTTACCTGCCATACCTCCAAATGGAAAAGACTGATTCATCCCTATACTAAGTGTACATGATCTGTATTCAAGAGCATCCCTATCACATTTTTTTTTGTTCTCTCTATTCATTCAGAAAGAAGTGCACACATAGTCTACACTTTGTGGTAATCGTTATGAATACCCCTTGATATTCAAGGCTGCAAGAAAATCAGTAGGAAAACTAAAATTAGGAAGAACAAGGAAGCAGTTATGCTTTTGTTGTAATTTCATTCAAAGGAGTGTACACTTAGTGTAGGCATTCATGAATCCGGCCTTTAGACTTATAAGGTCACCTTAGATAGACAATACAACATACTATTTATATTCTGATATGCTTTGCAAATATACATATACTAGTTAAATATGCATGTATGTACTCTGCAAATGTATGCACACTGTTTAAAATATCATGTACTCTGTAAATGTCTGTATAATGTGTGTATACTGTCTTGCTATGTGTAATCTTGATCATCATCATTCTCTTTCAGCTTTTCCCATTAGGGGTCGCCACAGCGGATCATCTCTTTCCATTTCTTCCTATCCTCTGCATCTTGCTCTGTCACACCAACCGCCTGTATGTCCTCTCTCACCACGTCCATAAACCTTATCTTAGGTCTTCCTCTATTCCTCTTACCTGGTAGCTCCATCCTTAGCATCTTTTTCCCAATATACCCATCATCCCTCCTCAGCACATGTCCAAACCAACGCAATCTTGTCTCTCTTGCTTTGTCTCCAAACTGTTCAACATGAGCTGACCCTCTAATATACTGATTCCTAATCCTATCCATCCTAGTCACACTGATTGCAAATCTTAACATCTTTAACTCTGCCACATCCAGCTCTGACTCCTGCCTTTTTGTCAATGCCACTGTCTCCAACCCATATAACATAGCTGGTCTCACTACACTCTTGTAGACCTTCCCTTTCACTCTTACTGATACCCGTCTGTCACAAATCACTCCTGACACTCTTCTCCACCCATTCCACCCTGCCTGTACTCTCTTCTTCACCTCTCTTCCACATTCACCATTACTCGCTATGTGTAATCTTGATAATTTCTGTAAAAAATGTGAGGAGCTTTTCTCCCCATGCCTCCACTTAAAAGGATTTTAGCTTAACTCAGTTGAACTTTCCTAGTAAACAAAGGCCAAATAAATAAAAATAAGAAAAAATGAAAAGAATTTTGCTCTACAGAACCAGAAATTTAGATATAATCTCAAGGCTAATCCTCCAAGAATTTCAGTAGACCCATAAGAGAAGCATAAATTACAACATTACTGTAACATTTTGGTATTAAAGATTAGTCTCTATCCCAAAGAGATTCATCAAATATACAGAACAGTGGACAGAATTAAAACATTGCCATGCATATTTAAGCATGCTACAAGGTAAGAAAGGGATTAAACTAAAATTCTGTCAATCATGATAGAATCACCGACACATTCTTATAAGCCGAATCACTGCACAGCACTGACAACATTCAAATAGAATAATCTTCAGAGCCCATAAGAACAACCCACTTACCTTCACCTGGATTCACAACAACAAAGTCATGGTTATTGGAGAAGTCTATTAATGTTTTTTTTTCTCTGTAGAAGACAACTTATGAAACTGCATATTCTTGTTTGTAATGGTTTTAAAATCATCTTCACAAAACCTTTCAAAAGTCAGAATGGCCAGATTACAAATCAATACACAACTAATTTAAAATGTAATATAACATGTGACACTCAAATTAACCAATCAGAATTCATAAAATCAGTGACCTGATGATGACTGAGATGATCATACCTATATTTAAAGCTGTACAAATGTTGTTATTCTATGAAATAAGTCAATGTACGCTAACTATGTGAATGCATTAGCTTAAAAACATATAAACGCACTCCTTTAAAGCTGCATTATCAATTAAATTACTCCTAACAAACTATTTATTCTTCACTGCTTTGTAGTACATCACTTTGTTTTGCTTGAGATGGATATATGATCATTAAGACCTAGGACATTGGTGGCATTCAACCTAACTTGTCAGACCAGTTTACAATGTTCCCTCTATTCCCTCGTTTACCACCTCTTGGACTCTTCTCTATTTTTTCCAAACGAATAGTGAATGGGAGAATAGACCATGATCATGAATTGGTGTGGCAATTTAGGCTGAATGCCGACCAAGGTTCCATGTCTTAAGAATCAAGTATCCATCTAAAGTGTACAAAAGTTATGTACTGCAAAATTGGGAAGTATATTAAACAATTTGTTAGGAGTAATTTAATTGATAGTATAATTTTTAAATGAGTATTTTTTTTAGTTTTTTAAGTTAATACGTTCATGTAGTTAATATACGTAGAATTAGAACTCTTACTGTAAACAACAGATGTGGTAACACCATTCCATTTTAGTGTTTTGAAGGTTGCAGTCTTTTTCCCCAGTATATTTTAAACTTTTCAACCATAAGGGACAGATTGTTATCACATGTCGCCATCCAAGGTTTGCCTACTAGGATCCCCAAATATTGTGGTAATGCTTTCCCTGCATTTCCCAAAGGCATTCTTCTTCTATTTGTTTTCCAATTTTAAGTAAATATGATTTATGTGTATTACCTTCTAGCAGTACTGCCTTGCACAGATAGACCCCCACATTAATTCAAACTCTGAGGGTCCTAGTGAACTTTTATTCCAGGAAATGAGGTGTATATGGAGTAACAAATGTGTACTTCCTGCATGTTTTATATCTTGGCAGAAGTTTAAGACTTTAGATCTAGTGTTTGTGGAGCTGTTAATCTTGGGGTGATGAAAGTGGTGAAAATGATCCAGTAGGGTTGGAGCTTTAATAGAATAGAATACAAGACACACATTCCTACCAAACAGCCTGGAATAGACATAGTATAGAAATAAAGACTATAGCCTGTCTTGGTATCCAATAGTCTTTAGGCCAGTAATAATTTTAATGAGGAATTGTTGGGGCCTTATTAATTATGTGATGTGACTAGGCAGGGATATAGCAAAAAGGACATTGTATTTAATAACTGATCTAATTACAGCTGAGTACAAAAAGATGACAACTTATTTTGGCCTGAGTGAGATGTATTTAGATATCAGATGTATTAAATAAAAGGATTTCCTGACTACTGATGCTATATGTTAGTCAGAAGAGAGGAAGTTGTTGACCAAGGTGCCAAGATCCCTAATTGCTTTATCAGTTTAGAGTAGAGTCCAAGCTATATGGTAGGTTAGAGAAAGACCGAAGTTTTTATTTTCAAAAGTAACAATGCTACACTTTTTTTTAATCTAATTTAAGCCATTTTTCAGTACACCATTGATTTGTAAGGTTTAGTTCTTGCTGTAAGGCCATGCATCAGGGTTTGATCTGACAATAACACCAACCTTAGAGTCACCAGTAAATTTTATTAGCATGAGATCTTGGTTTGCTGTTTGGAGATTAGAGAAATATACTGCAGACAGGAAGGGTCCCAGATCTGATCCCCTGGGTACACCGCTAGTTACATTCTTACTTTTTGAGATAGCACCTGTTACTTTAACTATGTTATTTAGCCAGTTTACAATCCACCTTACAATGTATCACTACTAAAGACACATGACTACTGATATTTCCTGTATAAAGCCATTTTAACCATTCAATTAAAAGATATAAATGAAAAGTCAAATAATTTTTTTATCAATACAAAACTAAACTTTATGCAGAAGAAAGAAACACAAACATCCCTATGACTTTAAAAATAGTATTTGTCTATGTTGAGGGCATCCAATAAGTTGACTTATGATGGAAGAGTGTTGGCCATACCTCTCAATCTGGAAACATCAAAAATCTGGACAAAGGTCCATGAAAAATAGGTTCAAATTTGTAGGCTGATTAACATAACATTTGCATACATAATTATGTAACCCCACCCACTCCACTGAAATTGTGGGATACCAACTTTCAAATGCAAACTGAAGAACAGACAACCAAACTATGGCCACAGACTCTTTAGTAAATTGTAACCATTTTTTTAAATGTGTAGCAATGATGTTCAGTGGGAAGGGAGAAAATGATGAACCTTAGGATTTTGTTTTTGGTGACTTGCAGTATGTGGGTTTTGTGGTAAAAGTAGGCCATTTAATGGTAGGAAATATTCTAATCTTAGCAAAACAATATTATAGGACCTCAAAAAGTCATTCTCCATGGCCTACTGATCAGTTGCATAGCTAGAGTTTGAGCTGCCCTGGGCCATCTGAGCTTGCTGACCTTCCCCCGTCACAAAATCATGGTCAAATGGGGTCCTCCCCCCACAGACATTACAATGTTCCATTACTTGGTTATTTTGCCCTATTTACCATAAACACTGTAATGTGCATACTGCTTTACGTCTACAATGGTTATTTGGATTTCATTGAAAACTTTTATTCTACATTTTATAGCACAAACACTAGCAGACATCTGCTAATCAAAGCAATACAGTTGCACAATGAGAATAGACTTAGCATTAAAACTTCTGTCCCCTTGAAACTCACATTCAAAGAAAATGCATCTGGCCAGTGGCGGATAAAGATTACTTCTGGGCTGTTATGTTTTCAAATTATAGGCCCCTTGCACACAAAACATACATGTGTTCTTTGATACACCTTCCGGATTGTATTAAACTATATTCCTTGTTTAATACAGCACACTTGTTAGAGGCTGAGCGCGTTTTAAATTTATTGTTTTGAACATTTTTCCAGTAAGCAATAAAACAAAATACATGAATCAATAATGACTAACTGCCCAATTCGGAACATTTCCATATTAAAAGTCTACTCAAACTTCTACAGTCTACCAGTATCAGTATCACACAATCTCTGCAGAAGTGAAAGTCATCCAAATGATTCAATATTAAAGAAGTCTGTAACTAATGAAGAGGTTGCTGCTAGCAAACAACTTTATATTTCATTGTTTCATCTACGAATAAAGTGCCTGTTGCCCTTGAGGCATATATTGCCTATGTTACATTAAACAAAATGATAAGCTAGGACTACTGCAATAGGTAATGGATGGCAAACTGATAACAGGTTCATATTTACTAGGTATCTCTGCCAAAGAGGACATTCTCAGGACTGCAGCATCCACCCCCTTTAAAAGTGCAACATAGTATCAGCAATCCATCTATATACTGTGGGAGTAAAACTCACAGCCTTCTGCATTAAAAGCAAGTATTCTACCTGTTGTGCTACTAGCACAAACAGTTTTGACACAAGCAGCAATAAACCTCTCTCCCCCTGAAGAACTACGCAGCACAAGAAATCTAGAAAAAGCCCAAATTTATTGGGGGGACAAAGTTGCTAGAATAAAATGTTTTGTGCTACCATGTATATCCTGAAAGATAGGAAGACAAACTTAAATGGCTATTATTATTTAGTGAATTAAATTCTCGATGATTTGCCAGAAAACCACAAATGTTAAGAAGAAAAGACCAAAAGTACATTCTGCAACTTTGGGCAGTTGAGAAGTATAGACTTAACTCATACTTCTCAGCTGTACAGATTTCTGCAGAATGTACAGATTATTGCCTCATATTTTCAGCCCATTTTCCATAAAATTGTGGTTTTCTAGCAAATCACTGAAGATTTAGATCAGAAGATAATGCCAGATATTTGAGTTTCAGACTTCATACTCTTCAGAAAATTCATGCTAATGTAAAACCTGTTATTCTATCGACTTTCTACATTTGTAAGAGCAATATTTAAAAATTGTCCCCCATTATTTATAACTTTATCCAGATTTCTTTTTCTAAGAGTGGTGGTATTGGTAGAGACTTTAGACGCTTGCTCCCTGTACCCAAGGTATAGGGTTTGAGTCTCAGTTACTCTAACCACCTGTGACACCTACACCCACACACACACACACACACACACACACACACACACACACACACACACACACACACACCTCTAATGTATGTATGAGCTACTGATGAGTAAATCTCCATTAAACACACACCCCTCTCTGTAAAGCTGCCATAAAATACTGTCTCGTGCATCCTAAAGCTTAGAAGCCTGCAGAATCAATCACATATAATCCAAACTGCCATTACCAAAGCTGTCAGTGCCGAGTAAAAGCTTAGAAGCCAGAATCAATCACTATAATGTATAATCCAAACTGCTGTTACTAAAGCTGCCAGTGCTGAGTAAAGTTTAGAAGCCAGAATCAATCACTATAATGTATAATCCAAACTGCTGTTACTAAAGCTGCCAGTGCTGAGTAAAATCTTAGAAGTCAGAATCAATTACTATAATGTATAATCCAAACTGCCGTTACAGCTGCCAGTGCCAAGTAATCTCCTTTAAGTGCAGGCAGTCACTATAGACATGCACCCCTCTCTCTCTGTAAAGTTGCCATTACTAAAGAATCACTATAAAATCCAAACTGCCGTTACTGCATAAAAAAATCCAAATTGCCGTTAAGTATGCAGTTGCACATAAAGCTTAACAGAAGCCTGCAGAATCACTAATGCACATAAAGCTTAACAGACGCCTGCTCAATCACTAATGCACATAATGCTTAACAGATGCTTGCAGAATCACTAATGCACATAAAGCTTAACAGAAACCTGCAGAATCAATCAAATTCAAACTGTCATTCAAAAGTCGTACTGTGAAGCAACACAATGCAAACTTTTGCCTTACCATGGAGTGGACCCGGCACCCAGTCTGCAAGTTAATCTCTCGTATGCACATAAAGCTTAACAGAAGCCTGCAGAATTTCTCTAAACTATAAAGTATAATAAATATATAATCAAAACTGCTAAATACTATGAAATAGCACAATGTAATCTCCTGCCTTATCTTGGAGTGAAGCAGGTCTGCAAGTTAAATTAAGTAATAATGGCCCTGTATTCTGACAGGCTGCCTCTGAAGCTGACGTCATTGCACATGCCCTCACATGATGACGTCAAGAATAAATTTGCTCAAAAAAAACTTTAAAAAAGCCTCGGGAAATTTGTAAATTAATGGAGCCACTTATGAATTCATGGCACCCCAATATTTTGCCATCAAAACTGGTATCTACCAAGGAATTCAGTATGGCTGAGAGGTATGTACTGTTGGCAATACTGGAGTCAACACAATTAATGTTGGTGCACTGCCTTATTTCCATTAGAACTACACATTATTTTGTATATAAAGAATTTGTGCCTGCTAACAAGATTAAGAGTTCAATTTAAACATGTAGGGAACTGTAACTCACAATAACTCACAGAAGGTTATTCCCTGGGTCTTGCAAAGCTCCATTACTGGTATATTGACTGTTATTTGCTGATTGTCTAATGCATAGTTACTAGTGGTTTAAGTATGACAAAATATGCTAATCTCACAAACAACAGACGAAAACTGAACAAAAGAGATGACAAAATGCAACAATATTTGAGCCGCATAAACGTAACTCAGTTAGACTAGTGTAACAATTAGCACAAAAGCCACACTTGTGCATTAGAAGGGTGCACCATAAAGAAGCAGGTAAACAAAGAATTTGACACGTTAGAGGCAGTAAACACTTCAACTTAAATGTTGCCAAACACTGGAAACTAATAAAATTCATAAGGGAATTTGTAATGTCAAGAAAAAATGACTATTACATTTCAAATATTAAAAGCAGTACAGACTATACCCTTTATATCCATATGTTAAAATTACTTACAACAGTTAGAACTATTAAACAAATCATTTACAAATTTTAATTTCTTCTGAATGTTTCTTCCTTGCTTTAGTGAAA